>NW_025320784.1:0-33521 GCF_019176455.1 Solea senegalensis
AGTGTTGCTGCTGTGGCAACACCGTTGAACGATTTGTTATCATATTAAGCACGCATCATCGAACATGTGTTTTAAATGTTTTCCCAATTTTTGAGTTTGATACGATTAACTCTGTAAAAGTTATAACCGAAATTGTTTTTTTTTGTATATTTTGTTACCACAAGGAGGCACTGTGCTCAAAATTTGCGTTTTTTTCACAGACTTCTTCAGCAATGGTCCATCATCAACCCTAGGTAATTTGGTTGGGATGTGACCTTCTGTCGCAAAGTTATAAGAGTTTTGTTGCCTGTGGCGAAACATTAAAATGTTCACCAACTTTGCCGGCCCCTTACTCTTACGCCATAATACCTATTGAAAAGATTTTGATACCTTTGGATCCTCAACTTGTCCAAAGTGACCTCACCAAGTTTGAAGGTGATCCCATGAAAGTTCTAGGACAAATCTGTTCAAATATCATTGGTGCGAAATGGCCAAAATCAGCAAAGCATTTACTTTCAATCCAAGATGGCGGCTTTCCTGTTCGTTTTAGAGCATAGGCTACGCTGACTTTTTTGACCGGCCCGACCTAAGGAAGGCGTGTACCAAGTTTCGTGCATGAACATTAAACGTGCTCCTCAGGACCACAAGTTTTAGGGGTTGGAGCAGTTTTTTGGCCCGTCCACTTTCACCAGGGGGCGCTGATTTTGACATGAAATATTTTCACATAGGTTTGTTCAGGGCCAGACTATCAACAATCCTAGCAAGTTTGGCTCAGATTGGACCAGGATTGGCAAAGTTGTGACAGTTTTTTTTTTTTTGTATTTTCTACCACCACCAGGAGGCGCTGTTTTCAAAATTTATTGTTTTCGGCAATATAGTCGCCTTCAGCAACTACCCATTATCAATCATAGGAAGTTTGGTTGGGATTGGATCTTCCATCACAAAGTTATAAGAGTTTCGCTTTTTGTTGTGAAAAATAGGAATTTACACCCACTTTGGCGCCCCCTATCTCGTACACCATGAGACATTTTAAAAAACTTTTGATAACTTAAGTTCCTCAACTGGTTCACAGTGACCTGACCAAGTTTAAAGGTGATCGCACAAGAACTCTAGGATTAATTCATTCAAATACCAGAGGTCATATTGTCTCCGTCACCAGGGGGTGCTGTTTTTGAAAGTGAATATTTTCATATAGGTGTCTTCAGGGCCGGACTATCATCAATCATGGCAAGTTTGGTTCAGATTGGACAAGGATTCGCAAAGTGGTAGCAGTTTGTTTTTTTGTCGCAAAAATCCGACTTTGCATCATTACCATGGCAACATCATGTAACGATACGCCATCATATTGAGCACGCATAGTCTACCATGTGTTTAGAATCTTTTAACCAATTTTGAGTTTGATACAATCATTTCTGTAAAAGTTATTCCCGAAATTGTAAAAGTAACTTTTTTTTTTTTGATTTTCTGCCACCACCAGGAGGCGATGTTTACAAACTTAACAGTTTTTGCATAGGCATCTTCAGCAAGGGCCCATCATCGATCGCCACAAGTTTGGTTACGATCGGACCTTCCATCACAAAGTTATAAGAGTTTCGTTGCGTGTAGCGAGAAATTACAAATTTTCGCCAACTTTGCCGGCCCTTTTCTCGTACGCCATGCGACATTTCAACTAACCATAAGCATCGTTAGATCCCCAACTTGTCCACAGTGACCTCACCAAGTTTGAACGTGATCCCATGTAAGCTCTAGGACAAGTTCGTTCAAATACCGATGGTGCGAAATGGCCAAAATCGCCTCTGTTTTGGAGTGCAATCCAAGATGGCGGCCTTCCTGTAGGATTCACAGGGAAGTTGTCATCGACTTTTTTGACCGTCCCCACCTCATGAACATGTGTGCCAAGTTTCGTTCATGTACGTTAAACCCGAGAGCAGATGACCTAATAGAAGTTTTTTGCGTCAGTTTTTAGCCCCGCCCTCTTCCATTTTTTGACGCACATTCCTTGAAACACTGATATACGTAATTTTACACCAGGTCTGATGGGGTTGCAAAATTTGGTGAGTTTTGGGGCATGGGAAAGGCCTCAAAAACGCGATTCATTTGGAGGAATAATAATAATAAGAATAAGAAGAAGAATAATCTTAGCGATTACAATAGGGTTCTTGCGCAACCAAGTTGCTCGAACCCTAATAATCTTAGCGATTATAATAGGGTTCTTGCGCAACCAAGTTGCTCGAACCCTAACTAGTACCGCAAGCGGTAATCAACGGGTTCGAGCTTGACGGCTCGCGGGTCTCCCTGCGCCCACCTCGCCGTGCGAGACGTCTAGCTCATCTTCCGTTCATTCACCGCTTGCGGCAGTAGTAATTTTCAGCTTAGACTATTTTCAGCGTCCATGTGCTAAGTTAGATGGCACTTCCTGTTTAAAATGGCCGACTTCCTGTTTGGTGAAAGGTGTGTCCGTAAACGTGTTCAGGGACGTTCCTCACATATCAAGTTTTGTGAAGATTGGAAAATGTTAGACTTGACTTCCTGTTTCGGGAGTTCTACTTCCTGTAGGGAGGTTATCCTTTACAGCACATATGTCAGAATCAAGGCCCGTGAATGAGTTATGTCTGGCCCACGGGATGATTTTTAATTACTATTAAAACCGGCTTGCACTATTATGTGCCCTCAGCACCATAATACTACACATCCCAAGATGCACTGTGAGTGCGATCCCGTGTCATCCTTCATGAACAGCATCACAGTCACAGTGGAAAACTAAACATTGCTGTCATTTTTCATCTCCCTCTCCCCCAAATAGACAAATAGAAAAGTAGACGGTGAAAACAGGGTTTTCAAGACAGGTGGGAGGCAGAATAATGTTCACCGAAGTAAAAGGAAAGCCTGTGTGTCTTGTGTGTGGAGACAGTGTGTCGTTATGAAAGAATATAACTTAAGAAGGCACTATGAAACATGCAACTGTTTTGCACTTTTCAAGTTTGCACTAACTTCTAATTTTATTATAAAAGACAGACATTGGTGAGGATCAGAGCAGCACACTGATTTGTTTTGTAACATGCTGTTTCATTTTTGCATTTATCTTGCCATTGAGCTTTGAAGGAAAATAACATTTTGCTGTTTACCTGTTAAAAAGAAGACGGAAAAACGTTTTCAATTTGTTACTGAAAGAGCCTTGAGAAAATATTGCAACTGATTTTATTTATATTTTGCTTAATTTAATTTAATTTAATTTAATTTAATTTAATTTAATTTAATTTAATGATTGAGTGCAATATAGGCTGTGGTATTGGTATTGGTTCAATATGTGCAGTAATTGCAAGTTTTAATAAATATTTAACCCTCCACCTGTACCATTTTTTTATTTTGGCCCCCTGTGTATTTGACTTTGGCATTACTGCTTTACAGACATGTTCCGGACGGGTCTGAGGTCTCACGTATCAAGTTTCAAGTGGATACAACAATCCCAATTAGAGCAGCATGAGAAACTGTAAATGTTAGATTTGATAGATTTGTAGGCAAATGCCTCCATCATGTGGCGAACAATGGTTACTGCATGAACAAACCACTCAGTTGAGGGAATCCTTTGCATTTTTGCCAGGCAACACCATTTAACGATTTGTTATCATATTCAGCAAGCATCATCTACCATGTGTTTTACATGTTTTCATTCATTTTGAGTATGATACAATGAAATTTGTTAAAGTTATAAGGGAAATTGTGAAATTGTATTTTCTGTTACCACCAGAAGGCGCTGTTTTCAAAATGTACAGTTTTTGCATAAGCATCTTCAGCAAGATCCCATCATCGATCGTCACAAGTTTGGTTAAGATCTGACCTTCCATCGCAAAGTTATAAGAGTTTGTTGTTGTAGCGAAATACCAGACGTCATATTGTCTGCCGTCAACAGGGGGCACTGTTTTTGAAAGTGAATATTTTCATATAGGCATCTTCAGGAATTAAATATCATCAATCCTAGCAAGTTTGATTCAGATTGGAATAGTATTCGCAAAGTGGTAGCTGTTTGTTTTTTGTCGCAAATATCTGACTTTGCAGTTTTGTCACTGTTGAACAATTTGTTATCATATTAGGCACGCATCATCTACCATGTGTTTTGAATGTTTTCCCAAATTTTGAGTTTGATACAAGGAAATTTGTTAAAGTTATAAGGGAAATTGTGAACTTGTACTTTCTGTTACCACCAGGTGGCGCTGTTTCCAAAATTTACAGTTTTTGCATAGGCATCTTCAGCAAAAGCCCATCATTGATCATCACAAGTTTGGTTAAGATCTGACCTTCAATCGCAAAGTTATAAGAGTTTGTTGTGTGTTGCGAAATACCAGACTTCCTAGTGTTTGCCACCACCAGGAGGCGATGTTTTCAAAATTTACAGTTTTTGCATAGACATCTTTAGCAAGGGCCCATCATCGATTGTCACTTGTTTGGTTAATATCTGACCTTCCATGGCAAAGTTATAAGAGATTGTTGTGTGTTGCGAGGAATCGTGATTTTCGCCAACTTTCCTGACCTTCTTCTTGTTCGCCGTGATACTTAATGAAAAGATTTTGATACCTTTGGATCCTCAACTTGTTCACAGTGACCTCACAAAGTTTCAAGGTGATCCCATGAAAGCTCTATGACAAGTGCGTTCACATACCATTGGTGCGAAATGGCCAAAATCTGCAAAAAATGTACTTTCAATCCAAAATGGCGGCTTTCCTGTTCGTTTTAGAGGTTCGGCTACGCTGACTTTTTTGACCGTCTGGACCTAACGAACGCGTGAGTACCAAGTTTCGTGCATGTACATTCAACGTGCTCCTCAGGAGGACAAGTTTTACGGGTTGTAAGAGTTTTGCCTTTTGTTGTGAAAAATATGAATGAACACCAACTTTGGCGCCCCCTATCTCGTACACCGAGCGACATTTTAAAAAGCTTTCAGTAACTTATGCTCGGCAACTTGTTCACAGTGACCTCACTAATTTTCAAGGTGATCGCACAAAAACTCTAGGACAAGTTCATTCAAATATCAGGTGTCATAGTGGCTGCTGTCACAAGGGGGCGCTGTTTTTGTAAGTGAATATTTTCATATAGGTGTCTTCGGGGCAGGACTATCATCAATCCTAGCAAGTTTGGTTCAGATTAGACTCAGTTTCGCAAAGTTGTAGCAGTTTGTTTTTTTGTCACAAATATCTGACTTTGCAGTGTTGCTATGGCAACACCGTTGAACCATTTGTTATCATAATAAGCACGCATCATCTTTCATGTGTTTTAAATGTTGTCACAAATTTTGAGTTTGATACGATTAAATATGTAAAAGTTATTACCGAAATTGTGTATTTGTTGTATTTTCTGTTACCACAAGGAGGCGCTGTGCTAAAAATGTACAGTTTTTCCACAGACTTCTTCAGCAATGGTCCATCATCAACCCTAGGTAATTTGGTTGGGAAGTGACCTTCTATCGCAAAGTTATAAGAGTTTTGTTGCCTGTGGCGAAAAATAAAAATTTTCACCAACTTTGCCGGCCCCTTTCTCGTACACCATGATACTTATTAAAAAGTTTTTAGCAACTTTAGATCCTCAACTTGTCCAAAGTGACCTCACCAAGTTTGAACGTGATCCCATGTAAGCTCTAGGACAAGTTCGTTCAAATACCGATGGTGCGATATGGCCAAAATCGGCAAAAAATGAATTTTCAATCCAAGATGGCGGCTTTCCTGTTCGTTTTAGAGCATAGGCTACGCTGACTTTTTTGACCGTCCCGACCTAAGGAACGCGTGTACCAAGTTTCGTGCATGTACATTAAACGTGCTCCTCAGGCCCACAAGTTTTAGGGGGTGGAGCAGTTATTTGCCCCGCCCACTTTCATTTTTTAACGCACATTCCCCGAAACAGTAATAAACGTAAATTTACACCAGGTCTGATGCGCTTGCAAAAATTGGTGAGTTTTGGGGCATGTTCAGGTTCTCTAAAACGCGATTTACTTTGGTGAAGAGGAAGAAGAAGAAGAAGAAGAACTAGTACCGCAAGCGGTAATCAACGGGTTCGAGCTTGACGGCTCGCGGGTTTCCCTGCGCCAACGTCGCCGTGCGAGTCCTCTAGCTCATCTTCCGTACATTCACCGCTTGCAATAATAGTTATTTTCAGCTTGGACTATTTTCAGCGTCCATGTGCTAAGTTAGAGGGCACTTCCTGTTTAGTGAAAGGTGTGTCCGTAAACATGTTCAGGGACGGTCCTTTGACTCACATATCAAGTTTTGTGAAGATTGGACAATGTTAGACTTGACTTCCTGTTTTGGGAGTTCTATTCCTGTAGGTAGGTTATCCTTTACAGCACATATGTCAGAGTCAAGGCCTGTGAATGAGTTATCTCTGGCCCACGGGATGATATTTAATTACTGCTAAAACCGGCTTGCACTATTATGTGCCCTCAGCACCATAATACTACAAATCCCAAGATGCACTGCGAGTGCATTGGCGCGTAGTGAGTGCCCGCAAGCGAGCGCGATCCCGTGTCATCCTTCATGAACTGCATCACAGTTACAGTGGAGGACTAAACATCGCCGTCAATTTTCATCTCTTCTCCCCCAAATAGGCAAATAGAAAGGTAGACGCTAAAAACATGGGGTTTCAAGACAGGTGGGAGGCAGAATAATGTAGTGTGTCATTGTTGGTGTGGTGGTTCAGTCTGGTGCTGAATGAGCTGATTGAGGATGATGTGTTCAGAGAGTTTCTGAATCATTAGCATCACAGTCTATGCTTTATATACAAAGCTGTGTCTTTCACACATTATTCAAGCACGTCAGCTTTGCCATTGTTCCCTTTACCTGTGAGCCGCCCTGCACATCAGTTTGGTTTGTTATTCATATGTACAGCAGATGGTCACATGCTCCTGTTACAGCTAGTAATGCAGTGTTCTGACTGAACACAAGTTTCAATGTGCGTAACATTGTTTTAAAACAACAATACTGAGCTAGTTAATAATAATGTAGCCATAATGTTTTGAAACGCACAGTGGACTATTGAATACAGTGTCCAGCATGATAAAACTCCAACTTTTTGTGGGCCAATCAGAATCAGAATACTTTATTTTCCTTGGGTGAAATTTTTTTGTCGTCTAAATGCTCCATGCAAAGAAAAATAGTTATACAGCAGTGGAAACAAGGCATAAGATAAGGATATAAATAAACATGTAAATAGGCAATGAGATGGAATGGAATAAAATATTAAATAAAATAATACAATAATCAAGTAGACAATCTGGAAATGGAAACAATATACAAATATTAAGCAACGAAGTGAGAATGAGTATAGTTTGTTTTGTTTTATAGATAACCATAGGAGTCTGATCATCAAGTAGTTGCTGGTTTTGTTTTGGCAGGTCACGAATGAAAACCATGCTAAAGTAAAGGAATTGGAAAATTATTTTCTTATTTTCACATTTGGAGAAAAAAAAGTCATGACAATAAATGCTACAGACTGGAAATGACTTACACTTGTGTTCAATTCTTGGTGCATTTTAACCACGCCCCTTTTCTCCTATCTTGTCTGTGATTGGTCTATTACCACGCCTGTCAGGTAAAACTCAGCTCTGTTAGGACTGTGCCCTTCAGTTGTGTAGTTTCTGCACAGCACGTGGTTCTACTTGGCCTTGGCTTTCAGTGGACTGCACTTGAGCGAATTTCATCTTTTTCAAAGTCTCTTCAACGGTTGAAAGGTCTTTCTTCTTTGTGTGTACTGGACTTCATCAGCAGAACCAGCGGATAATTCTAGGTAAGTGCTGTTGGCATATCAGTTCACATAGCTCTTTGTTTACATGGCCAATTAATAGATTAATTTAAAAGAATGTTACCACTGTTTTTGCTTACCTTGTCTTTGTTTGCATCTAGCATGGCTCTAGAAAAGGTTAACATGTTAGATGCAGTTTGTCTTTATACGCGGTTAAAAGCAGATGGGAGTAATTTAAATAAGTCTCATGATTTGTTTCACAAATACAGTTTGTGGGATGTGTGTTTTTTTCGGTTTTTATGTTTGAACAATATTTTTGTGGTGTGCGCATGGATGTATTTTAAGCTCTGCATAGAGCATAGCCCTTGGGCAGGGGCAGTGCTGTTACCCATCATGCCCAAGTTTCATTTGAGTCCACCACAGTCACACACCAAAAGAACTAGTTATTCCATTCCACAGCTGTAGACTTTTCTATAGCCCACAAGCGAGGATCTCGTGTGTGACAATCTGTTTTTAAGGCGTAGCATTACGTCTGAAACTTATTTTGACAATTGGTAGTCATGTAATCATGATGTCACATGCGTTTTTTTCTGGGTTAGTTGTCCTGGAAACATGAAGCTCTGCCAGTGCTGTGTTGTTGGGTCAGGGTGAAAACAACGACCAGAAATCAAAACAACATATTTCTGTATACCACCAGGATGTGTGAAAACACTCATTCTGGCTGTAACTGTTGTTTAGTCCTAAATTTATACTAAGTTTATTAAAAATAGTATATTATGGCTGTAAATGAGTAAGTACAGTTGGTCCAGTAAACCAGCAGATTCATGATCATATTATTAGGAATAATAAGAACGTGTACAAGGTGAAACCGTGTGGGACTGTGGTTGTTTGATTGTTTGTGTGAGAATTTCGCAAAACTGTATTGACTGTGTTTGGGGGTGTGTCAGATAAGTGTTGGGAATTGCTTTAAAAGTAGACAAAGCTCGTCTACTTTTAAATGGTGTGTGTAGAGATAGGTTCTGCTTGTTGAGCTGAATGAGGATGATGTGTTCAGGGAGTTACCAAATTATTAGCATCACAGTCAATGCTTCATAGACAAAGCTGTGTCATTCACACATTATTAAAGCACATCAGCTTTGTCATTGTTCCCTTTTCCTTTGACCAATTATGCTTAAGGCCCTTAACAGTTTAGCAATGGACCTGCACATTAGGCGGGTTTGTTATTCATATTGCTCCCCTTACAGCTTATAAAACGAGCATCTGATTGAATACAGGTTTGGATATGTGTAACATTTGCATTTTAAAACAACAATACTGAGTTACCTAGCTAATGATAATCAAGTCACATAACGTTTTGAAACACACAGTGGCTTATTACAGCATGAGATAAATATTTTGGAATCCCTGGAAACACTCACTCTGGGTACTGCACCTAGGCAGTAGCCAATTAAATTTTACTGTTATTTAGTCCTATATTTATTGTAAGCTTTATAACCATAAATTATTATTAAAGTACAGTTGATATAGTAATCCAACACAGTTATGATCATATTATGAGGAACAATAACAACATGCTGGAAGTGTAACATTCTGTAACTGTGTGTTTGAGTGCTTGTATGGGAATCTCACAAAAGGGAGTGTTGTTGTAATTGTGCTTTTTACAATCGTATGTTTTTGGTTTTTTTTTACAGTGGATTGAATTTCCAGGCACGTCACAAAGTTACAGAGGAACAGGAATTGGTTTAAATTATTGTGTTCATTTAATACAACTGTTTTCTGGTGTATATTTTACTGTTTCTGTGTGAGTTTTTGTATTTGTAAGATGCCTCGCCTGAAGAAACACAACCGTTCCATCGCGGCTAAGAAGAGCATGGAGGAACGCCTGGCAGCAGTGGTGGCATCTGCGCCTCTGGTCCCCACCACTTGCTTCCCACCACCAACACGTGGTCCCTCACGTATGTGTTCACCTGTTTTCCATGAAGTGTTATTTTTAAATTCTTTGGAGAGTGCATGTGGTCATTTTCAGTGTCTTTAATGTATTTTGTACGTGCACAATGTATTTGGGCGATGTGTTCTTCTATTTTAATGATTTGTCTTTTTAACTAGGTCGTGGTACTGGTCTTCGCCACCGTGTGAGCACCTGGCCAGTTTCACCCCTGACTGGCAGGAGTCACAAGATGATCATCCCAGCCGAGTCACCTGACAAGAAGGTATTGATTTTGAATTTACAAACATAATTATTTGTGTGAGGCATAGTTATTAATGTTCTTAATAAATCTTTTCTTTTGTTATAGTTTGTTCTTTTTGTCGGTGATTCCCACCTGCGTGCCATTGTTGATGGCCATGTGAAGATTTCGCACAAGCTGCTTTCTTTTGGTCTCATGTCAACGCCAGGGGCTGACGCCAAGGACCTGAGGACTGAGATGGTGCGTGCAGTCCTGCCCAGGACCCCTGACCTTGTTTGTGTTCTTGCACCCAGCAACAACTTGACTAGGGGGACATTGGATCAGGCTGCAGTGGACTTTGAGGAGCTTCTCACCAGTGCCTTGTCTCGGTGGCCGAAGGCAAGATTATTTTAATATGTTTACGTCTTTCCAATGATAATGAATGTGGCTTTATAGGCTGTTGTAGATAATTTCTTTTTATTTCAATGCATGTTTGTGATTATTATATTGCTTGTTTTTAAATAATGTTATGTGTTGTTATAGCTGTTTGTCCTGGACTTCCCTCCACGCCGGACTGTGGATCAGGACCTGCAGGAACTTTTTCGCCAAGAATTTCACCGTGTGGCTGCACGCAAGGGTATGGCCTCGAAAATATTTAGTTCAGTCTAATTGAAGTTGCATGTGTCATTGGCTTCTATGGCAAATGGAGAAAGATCATTTCTGTCACATTCAGCATGTTTTAAATTAATATGATGCAAATGTTTGGGTTTTTTTTAAATCATGTGTCTTTGTTTGTTTAGGTGTGAGGTACTACTCTATCGCAGAGTTTTTTCCTCTCAGCCAGCGTGACCTGTGGAGTTGGGATGGGGTAAGTGGAAATGATTTGTTTATTGTCCTTTCTTACGTTGACAAATATACTACAGGTTTTTTTTTAGACTTTGTTAAAGCACTGTATAAATGAAATGTGTTATTATTATTATTATTATTATTATCATTATTAAGAAGTTGATCTGACAAAGTTTGTTTAGCAGGTTAGCAACAGTATTGACATTGCTGTTAATTTGAGTTTTAATTTTTAATTTGAGTTTGATCGCATAATTTTGCAGGTTCACCTGAGCGATGGATCTGGGATGAGGACACTGGTGACATTGCTATGCGACAAATCCAGTCAGGAGCTAGAGATGGCTGTTGCACAGGAGGAGTCGCGTAGCATGTTGCCAGCTGTTCCTGCTCCTGCTCCTCGTCCGGCTCCGAGGTTGGTTGTGGTTGGAGAGGCTCGCTCTCCACGTCCGTTGCACAACCCATTGGATTGGAAGGTGGTTGAACCACGCAGGACGGTAAATGAGTTGCACACTTTGTGTTTTAGGAGAAACAGAACCATTTCCAAGCAATTCACTGCACAAATGGTCAAAATGTACATGTATAATATGATATTTTTCATTACAGGGGAGCAGCTCGCCCCCTAAGGGAGTGAAGGTTCAGCTCAGGGTATGTTTTGTTTTTTAATTCACCTTTTGATATTTATGTTTATTGATTGATGTATCTATCTGTATGTTTTCTCAATAGAAGATGTTACTAAATGTTTTTCTTTTTTGTCTCACAAGGATTGTTCCATCCCTCTCACTCCTGTTTGGTTCAGCCCACCAATGTTGGAGATGATGGACAGTGTCCGCCCGGGCAATCTTGATCGGAAGGAGCCCAGTACTTCTGCCAAGGGACCAATGGTAATGTGCATGCTTGTTTATTAGCCAATGATTCCATTTTGAAAAATGAACTGTCAAGACTGCTTATTATCCAAAGTTGTTGCTTTGTAATCATTTAGTTTTTCTTCATTTAGGTGGTCAAGCGTCATAGGAGCCCTTTTGCTCCAAAGAAGAGCTGTGGGAAACAGAAGGTTTGAGAAGTTGTATTTGTTTTCTAGTGTTTGGCATTAAATTGTGTAAGAACATGGAATTAATTTGTTTGTTTGTTTTTTTTTCTAAGGTGAAGGTGGAGGAGTGGCCTGAACTTCCCAAGGCTGTGTCAGTAAGTGGACATTCTGTGAAAGTTATATAATTTCATGAATGGATTATGCAACACCTTGTTATTTTGAATGTCATTTTTAAGTTGGAAGAGCTGTGGGAACCAGACGGTTGAGCGTGTTACATTTTCTTTCAGGTGTTGGGCAGTAAATCGTGGAAGAGCATGCAGTTAATGTGTTTGCTGTGTTCTTTTTTGTTTTTGTCTAAGGTGGAGGTGGGGGATTGGCCTGGAGTGCCCAAGGCTGTGGAGGTAAGGGCAGATTGTGTGAAATGTATATAAATGTATTTTGCTCTTAAATAAGTTAAAACAAATTTTACTGTTTGTATTAGTAGTCGATGGTCAAGATTGAGTTGCATATGCAAATGATGAATTTCCAATATTTGATTCCCTGAAAAGTATCACAAGTCCAGGCTGTTATAAATGTACAAATACAGCTGCGTTACAATGTGTAAAAAGATTGATTTGTTTTTTTTTCATCAGGAGGTCCCTGTGGAGCGTCCCCGCAGACGCATTGTCTTCAAGAAGAGGCGTACTTCTCAGCAGGTTTGTCATTATTTAGATTATGATTTTATAAAGAATTTAGTTAGTGTTGATAGTGCTCAAACATTCTGGCAGTTGTAACATAGTGAGGAAGTTATTGTGAAGTAATGTGTGAGTCTAACATTCAGTGTGTTTTGTAGCAGGGTGCAGCTGCAGATGTTGTGGAGGTGATAAGTGGACCATCACCTGTGACCATTGAAGACTGTCCCCTTCTGCACAGCTCCCCAGACCTCATCCAAAGTAAGGTCGCTGCGAATGTTTATGCTTTGCCGGTAACGTTTGATGCTGGGTCTGTTAGTTCATGTGAAGAGGAGATCATAGTGGTCTCTGATACAGACAGTGAGGGTTCCATTTCTTTTGGGTGGACTGATACTTTCCCACTAGCCCAAGGTTCAGGGTCTGTTGGGGCAGGTGTAGATGAGGTCACAGTGATCTCTGATACAGACAGTGAGGGTTCCATTTCTTTTGGGTGCTTTGATACTGTGCCGCGAAGTTTTGGGGTGCGTTCTGTGAGGGGATCTTTTCATCAGGGGGATCAGCGTTTTAAATATAGAGGTGTACAGTGTATGGCAGTAAGTTTGGCTGCCATGGCTATGCATAAGACCAAGAGTGTGTTTTCTTGGCAAACGAGACATCTGGACAAGGCTGTTGTTTGTGGTGACAAGATCTACACATCTTTGCGTGACAATAACTTGATTTGTGGTGGTCACACTATCCCGTGTATTCCAGAGTTACCAAAGCAGTTAGATAAAGATGGCCATAGTTATGATTTTGAGTATGGTGACTTTGTGACTGGAGATGTCAATGTGGTTGATGGGGAGTTTATTGATGCAGGTGTGTGCACAACTCTCAAGGACGGTTTGGAAAAGATGTGTATGGAATATGACACATGCTTTTTCACATTGTTATCCCGTACTTGTGGGATTATTAGGGAAGGGGAACGGTTTGCTGTTGTTGACTCTCATGCACGCAGTGCAGATGGGATGGTGCATCCCAACGGAAAGAGTGTTGTTGTGTATTTTAGTAGTCTTGAACACTTGATTCAGCATGTTAGCTGTTTTGCTGCAGGATTCAGAGGGACACAGAAGTTGTTTGAGATTGCTGGTGTTTGTGTCACTGTGAAAGTAGATGGTGGTGCTAGCCAGTCATCTTCAGGGAAGATTGGTGCAAAGCGCAAGGCTACTACAATGCCTACTCGTACTTCAAAGAGGGTTAAAAGGAGTGACCCAATTGATTCAGATGTAGCATTTGTTAGTGAGGTTACAGTTAAGGAGTTGGTGTTTAACCCTGTTCGTAATGATGTCGCTCGAACTTTATGTGACAAATTACATGTTGAGTCAGAGAAAGTCGACGATGTGTTTTCAATAGTTGGTGTGTTGGGGGCTCCGTGCAAAAAGGACATAATAGTTGGTGATGGCAACTGTTTTTTTAGATCAGTCAGTCAAGCTGTGTGTGGTTCACAAAAGAATCACAGGAAAATTAGATTAGCTGTAGTTAAACAATTAGAAGGTAATGCTGTAGCCTATGAGAGCATTTTGAGAAGTGAGTTCTCGTCAGTGTCAGAATATGTCATCAAATCAAGGATGCGTTATGTCGGCAGTTGGGCGACAGAGGTTGAGATTCAAGCAGCAGCAGATTGTTTAGGAGTTTCTATTTTCACTTACATTGGTGATCGCTGGCTTGAATATAGTTGTAAGAATAGCCAATTTTCCAGTCAGGCAGTGTACTTAGAACATGTCAATGGTAACCACTATGAGACTGTTGTTTGTGTTCATCAGCCACAGTCACAGTTTTGTTATGGTTACTGCAAAGTAGGTGAGGCTACAACAGGCTACAATCTTAGACATCACTGTGATGTAGAGGTAGAGACAACTGCCACAAACACAAACTATTGTTTTTCAAAGTATTTGAAAAAGAAAGTTTTCTATCAAAATACAATTAAATATAAAGAAAATGTGTTACAGAAGCTGAAACGTCAAGAAAGGTCTAAACGTAGATATCATGAAGATGCAATGGTTAGATACAAATGTAATCAGAGTAGTGTACAAAAGTACAAACAAAATGTTAGGCATAGGGAGATGGTTAAAGCAGATAGCAAAATCAAATATAAGCAAGATGTTAGGCACAGGGAGGTGGTTAAAACAGGTAGCAAAATAAAATACAAGCAAGATGTTAGGCACAGGGAGATGGTTAAAGCCTTTAGCATAAAAAAATATAAGCAAGATATTCATCACAGGGAGATGGTTAAAACAGTGAGTAAAATGAAGTATAAGCAAGATGTTGAGCATAGAGAGAGTTTGAAAGCCAAAAGCAAAGTACAATATACAAGTGATTTAACACATAGACAGAAAAAAAAAGAGCTGAGCAAAAAGAAGTATCATAGTGATCCAGAGATCCAGTTGTGTGTTAAAGCAGTCAACAAAGTGAAAAAGCAGCAGTTAAAAAACAAGGCAGCAGATTTTGATTTTATAATACAGCAATTTTTGTGTAAAGTTAAAGATGGACCAGATTTTGTGTGCTGTGTGTGTCAAAGGTTGTTGTTTCAATATCAGGTTTTGAGCTGTAAAAGAAGCAATTATAATAACAGTGACGACATGGCGTTAATTGCAGACAAATGTATTTCAGATAAATATTTGCATACATGCAATGAGATTTGTGTAAGTCCATGCCAGTTGTTACAGTCACCTAGAGGTCAGTTGTGGATTTGTCGTACGTGTCATTCCAAAATAAATAATAAACAAATTCCTCCTGAGTGTGTTGTTAATAATTTAGATGTTCATGATGTTCCTCCTGAATTGGCTTGTTTGAACAGTTTAGAGCAACATTTGATAGCGTTGCACATTCCATTTATGAAAGTGTTGGCATTGCCTAAAGGAGGACAAAACGGTGTTCATGGACCAGTGACGTGTGTCCCAGCAAATATTGTGGAGACAAATAATTTGCTTCCTCGCTCAAACATGGAGGGGTCATTGTTGCGCGTGAAACTCAAGCGTAAGCTAACGTATAAAGGACATTATGAGTATCAGTATGTTGATACAATGCGTATAAGGCAGGCTTTGTCGTATTTGAAACAGAATAACATGTACTATAAAGATGTTGATTTTAATGAAGACTGGCTGAATGACTTTTGTCGCGAACAAGAGAATGAGAGTGTAGAACAGGATAGTGATGTTTGTGTTGGAAAGGATGAAACACCTGCCAAGGTGGATGAAGGTGAGGATGAACTGTTGCATGACAGGCAGCAACATTGTATGTTTCAAGACACTTGTCTCATGCCTGTAGATATTGGTCAGGAAACACTTGATCAGTATTATGAGGGTGTTTTTAATGTGGCTCCAGCAGAAGGTAACAGTCCTGTGAAGTTACTTTCTAATCGTGAAAATGAAGCTAAATGTTTTCCAGTGTTGTTTCCACACGGACATTCTGTGTTTCATGACAATAGAGAGCATCGGTTGACATTGTCGCGCTATTTCAATAACCGCATTCTTCATGCTGATGGCAGGTTTGCTCAGAATGTGGAGTATATATTTTTTGCACAGTACATGTCAGAGTTGGAGCAGGTTGTGTCGAATGTATCTATAGCTTTGAGGAAAGGCAAAGGAAGTCATGTTCCTAAAAGAGTTAGAGATGTGGTGAATAATGAGGAGTCTTTAAGGAAGTTGTTAGAGTTTGATGATGGTTATCGTTTCCTTAAGCCTATTAGAGGCACTCCTTCATTTTGGCAGGCAGCGCAGCGTGATTTACTTGCATGTGTGCGTCAGCTTGGTGTACCCACTTGGTTTTGTTCATTTTCTGCAGCAGACATGCGCTGGACAAACTTACTCGGTAGTATTTTGAAACAGGAAGGGAGAAAACAGACAGCTGAGGAGTTACAGTGGGCAGACAAATGTGAGTTGTTGCGTCGTAATCCTGTAACTGCAGCTAGAATGTTTGATTTTCGATGGCATTGTTTTTTGAGGGAAGTCCTTATGTCTCCCTCAAACCCAATAGGTAAAATTAAGGACTATTTTTATCGTATTGAATTTCAGCAGCGCGGGTCTCCACATGTACATTGCCTGTTTTGGATTGAGAATGCTCCCTTAATTGACCAAAACTCAGATGAAGAGGTAGTTGAGTTTATTGACCAATATGTAACAAGTGAACTACCCTCTGATGATGAAACATTATTGGACATTGTGTCATCTGTGCAGGTGCATTCAAAGCGCCATTCTAAAACATGTAAAAAGAAAAACACAGTGTGCCGTTTTAATTTTCCGAGGCCAGCATCTGCACAAACATTTATTAGTCGTGTTAAAGTTGATGAGGAGATAGAAAAATGTAATTGTGAAAAAACTGATTCAACAGAGACTGTGTGCCTTAAATGTAAAGAGCGTGATTTTGAAGAAAGGAAGGCGCGTAAAGTAAGGGCTCATGAAATTTTGGCAAAAATTAAGGAAGCACTGTCGGATGAAAATCAGACCTTTGATACAGTGGAGCAGTTGTTTGAAACTTTAAATGTAACTCAGGAAGCATTTGAAGATGCATTCAATCGAACGACTACAGGTACCAAAGTAGTGTTAAAGAGGCAGGTGAAAGAGGCTTGGGTTAATCAGTATAATAAGCAACTTTTGAAGTGTTGGAATGCAAACTTGGACATTCAGTATGTGGTGGATGCCTATGCATGTGTTGTGTATATCATTTCATACATTTCAAAGGCAGAAAAGGAAATGGGGTTGTTATTATCAAATGCCCAAAGGGAAGCAGCTAAAGATGGTAATGTTAGTGCTAAAGAGGCTCTAAAAAAACTAGGTGGTGTTTATTTACACAACAGGGATGTGTGTGCTCAGGAAGCAGTTTATAGGTTGACTCATATGCATTTGAAGGAGTGTTCTAGGAAGGTCATGTTTTTACCAACAGGGGAGAATGTAGTAAAGATGAGTTTGCCTTTAAATGTGTTAAAACAAAGGGCAGCTACAAATGATATTAACACAGAAGAGATGTGGATGACCAGTTTGGTTGACAGGTATAAGAACAGGCCCAATGATAGCATATTTAATGACATGTGTATTGCAACATTTGCTTCAGAGTATCGGGTATTAAGTAAAAACGAAAACTGTAAAACAAAAATTGCGTTGAGCAACAATTGTGGTTTTGTCACAAAGAGAGTCAGAACAGAACCTGCTGTAGTGCGTTATGCTCGGTTCTCAGTAACAAAAAATCCAGAATTGTTTCATTTGAGTAGATTACAGTTGTTCATGCCATATCGTGTTGATGAGCAGTTAAAACCAGAGGGTTTTGAAACATTCCAACAGTTTTATAACAATGGTAATGTTGTGTTGTGTGACGGATCTGTACAACAAGTAAAAACAGTGGTTGATGATAATAGGAGCAGGTTTGAAGTTGATGCAGACATGTTAGACGATATTCAAAATAGGATTAATTTAGATGGTGTGGAAGAAGATGCGTGGTGTCAATTGTGTCCAGAACAGGAGTTGGAACGTTTAGAGGCTGTGGAGGAAATGGCAGAGAGACAGGAAGCAGAGGTCGATCAGCAGGAGCATATTCCAGATTTAGCTGTTAATCGTGAACTGGTACAACATTTGGAAAAAATGAACAATGTAATGTGTAGGAGTGATGGCTTGTCATTGGTTAGGTCTTTGAATGATACACAGATTCGTGTTTTTTATCAAACTCGGCAGTGGTGTTTAGATAAGTGTTCAGGGAAAAATCCACCTCCTCTACATGTCTTTATTACAGGTGGTGCTGGAACTGGTAAAAGTCATTTAATCAAAGCTATTCAGTATGAGTCAATGAGGTTATTATCACCGTTGTGCAGTAATCCTGACAATGTGAGTGTTTTAATAACTGCACCAACAGGTATTGCTGCATACAATCTGAATGCAGCAACAATTCACCACACATTCAGTATTGGAGTTGATGTACGCTTACCGTACAGTCCACTAGGTGAAGAAAAGATCAATTCTCTCCGTGCAAAGTTCACTGATTTGCAAATTTTGATCATAGATGAAATCTCAATGGTAAATGCCAATCTTTTGGCATATATTCACGGTAGATTACGGCAAATGAAACAGAGTGGTAACCTCCCATTTGGAAACATTTGTGTCATTGCTGTCGGAGATTTTTACCAGTTACCTCCAGTAAGAGGAAAACCCCTGTATGTGGAGGATTTGAATATTGACTTGTGGTCTTTGTTTTCAGTTGTGCATTTAACAGAAGTAATCAGGCAGAAAGACAGTGCGTTTGCGGAATTGTTGAACAGGGTTAGGATTCATAGCAAAGGGACACCAATGTTAAGAAGTGATGTTGACACTTTAAAACATTGTGAAAATGGTGAAGTCAGCTCAGCTTTACACATTTATGCGACAAATCAACAAGTCAATGCACATAATATTCAGCGTTTGTATGATGTGTGTCGTGACTATGTCACTATTGAAGCTCAGGATTTTCAGAACAACAGGAGAACAGGGAAGTTGGAGTTAATTCAAGGCCATCATGCTAAAGCTAAGAATACTTATTTGGCTGAACAGTTGTTAATAGGTGAGGGTGCACGTGTGATGTTGTGCCAAAATGTTGATGTGAGTGATGGCCTGGTGAATGGAGCTTGTGGTGTTGTAACACGTATTGTCAAATCAGAGCGTGTTCAGTTTCCAATAAAGGTTTATGTTAAATTTGATGATGAGAATGTAGGTGCAGAGAGGAGACGACAATCACCAAGTGTTTCAGCTGATGTAGCAGGTTCTACAGCTATTGCTCCAGAGGAGGAGAGAGCTTGTAAGAAAGGTGGTTTGAGACGTCAATACCCACTTAAGTTAGCATGGGCGTGTACAATACACAAAGTTCAGGGCATCACAGTAAATAATGTTGTTGTTTGTTTTGACAAGATATTTGCAGCTGGACAGGCGTATGTTGCTCTAAGTCGAGTCAGGAGTTTGTCAGGTTTGATTATTGAACAGTTTGACGAGAAGAAGATTTATTGTAGGGGTGACATTAAAGATGCAATCCAAACAATGTCTCCATTCTTAGTTGATAATTTATTAGGGCAGCAATTGAGGGCAAGCAGGTTTGGTGTTTTTTTGATGAATGTGCAGGGATTGACTCGACATGTGCCAGATTTGGTGTTGTGTACACAGCAGTTACAGCTGAACTGTATTGCTGTCACTGAGACATGGCTAGCAGCAGATTTTTCAATGGAATCAATAAATATTGAGGGTTATAGTTTTTATGGTTGTTCACGCAGTTCATCTTACAGTAGTGATGACCCCAGACTAGTTACATTAAAAGATCAACTACATGGTGGTGTTGGCATTTATATTGCACCAAACACAGAATTTGAGATACAAGAAGTTCCTCCTTTTAATTTGGAGTGCATAGTGTCCAAATTTACTTCACATAATCTAGTTATTGCAGTTATATATCGACCACCATGTTATCCCATGACATTATTTAAGAAAAATTTAGGCAACTTTCTTGATTGGCTGGATTCAGTAAATGGAACCATTGCAGTCATGGGAGACTTTAATGATGATATTTTGAAATCATCAGCAACTTGTCCACTTTTAACAGCGAAAGGATATATGCAAATTGTAACAAAAGCAACAACAGAGAAGGGCACTTTAATTGATCACATTTACGTTAAAAGAGCAGATAATGGGGCAGAATCATTAGTGCTGCCTACATACTTTAGTGATCATGAGGCAGTCTTATGTTTATTGAAGTGATAGCAGTATGTGCCTCCACATTGCGGGCGCTTGACCCAAAACGACAACTGGAATAATCAATGTTTTAGTTGTTTTCAGTCCTTTGATGAATAGTTTGTGGGCATGTGTTACTACATTATGAATTTAAATGTGTGAAATGTATGAGATGTCTTATGGCTGTATATGAAATTGCTGTTGTACTTGTTGTATGTAATGTGTCATTGCTGTTTATGAAATTGCTGTTGTATTTGTGGTATGAAATGTGTTATTGCTGTACATGAATTGCTGTTGTGTTTTTTGTATAAAATGTGTTAATACACTATGAAATTGCTGTTGTATTGATATTGTTGTTAGTGTAATGATATTGTTGTTTTTACCTATTTAATTACCTATTTGTTTTGCTGTGCAGATACCGGTGTATTCTGGGTTGTATGTTGTGATTGTGTATAAATTTATTTGAATTTGTATTTATGTCACATCATGAAGACAATGTAATAAAACAATTATGTTACTGTTTGAATAAATGACATATATGTCCAACTTAGCAACACTGTCATGCATTTGCTGTTTGTCTATGTATGTCTATGTCTCTCTCTCTTCTTTCTACCCTGCTCCTCCATTATAACTTTGTCTTCCCCTCTTTTTGCCCCCCCACTTCTCCCCTGTAACCTCTTTCACTTTTCCACCCCAACCATTCAAGGCAGATGGCTGCACATGTTTGATTCTGGTTCTGTCTGAGATATCTTCTTGTTCTTAAACTTTTTAAACAGTGGAGTTCTCTCCACTGTTGCTCAATGTGTGAACTGTTGGAATTCTCTACCATGTGTATTACACTTACTGAAGTATTAAGTATGTCAGAAATAATGGCTATTTTTATTTTGCAATCTAAATAAAAGTTTGTTAAATTGTACTCCTTTCAATTTCCTGGTTGTTTTTTTTTGGCTATGTCATGTGAGCTGCAGTTGTAAAGTTGTCCTAATGCATACATTTTCTTGAAGTGTAGTAAAATCAGTGTTCTGCATGTTTGTGTTGCAAAAGTGTTTTTATATTCATATTTCATACATGATAATTATGCACACTCAACATAAGAGCGTTATATTAAATGAGTTTGGTACAATCTGTTATGTCAAACAGATGTACTGAAGTCTTAAGCCTTTGCTCAATATCCCCAGCAGCAAAGTCAGAGTGACTTCCTGTTGGGTGAAAGGTGTGTCCGTAAACGTGTTCATGGACAGTCCCTTGACTCACATATCAAGGTTTGTGCATATCAGACAATGTTAGACTTTACTTCCTGTTTCGGGCGTGTCTACTTCCTGTGGAGAGGTCACGTTTTACAGACATGTTCAGGGCGAGTCTGAGGTCTCACATATCAAGTTTCAAGTGGATACAACAATCCCAATTAGAGCAACATGAGAAACTGTAAATGTTAGATTTGATAGATTTGTAGGCAAATGCCTCCATCATGTGGCGAACAAAGGTTACTGCACTGACGAACCACTCAGTAGAATGGGTCCTGTGCAGTGTTCTTATGTCAACACCGTTGAACGATTTGTTATCATATTCAGCAAGCATCATCTACCATGTGTTTTACATGTTTTCATTCATTTTGAGTATGATACAATGAAATTTGTTAAAGTTATAAGGGAAATTGTGAAATTGTATTTTCTGTTACCACCAGAGGGCGCTGTTTTCAAAATGTACAGTTTTTGCATAAGCATCTTCAGCAAGATCCCATCATCGAATCGTCACGAGTTTGGTTAAGATCTGACCTTCCATCGCAAAGTTATAAGAGTTTGTTGTTGTAGCGAAATACCAGACGTCATATTGTCTACCGTCAACAGGGGGCAATGTTTTCAAAATTTACAGTTTTTGCATAGACATCTTTAGCCAGGGCCCATCATCGATTGTCACTTGTTTGGTTAATATCTGACCTTCCATGGAAAAGTTATAAGAGATTGTTGTGTGTTGCGAGGAATCGTGATTTTCGCCAACTTTCCTGACCTTCTTCTTGTTCGCCGTGATACTTAATGAAAAGATTTTGATACCTTTGGATCCTCAACTTGTCCACAGTGACCTCACAAAGTTTGAAGGTGATCCCATGAAAGCTCTATGACAAGTGCGTTCACATACCATTGGTGCGAAATGGCCAAAATCTGCAAAAAATGTACTTTCAATCCAAGATGGCGGCTTTCCTGTTCGTTTTAGAGCTTCGGCTACGCTGACTTTTTTGACGGTCTGGACCTAAGGAACGCGTGAGTACCAAGTTTCGTGCATGTACATTCAACGTGCTCCTCAGGAGGACAAGTTTTACGGGTTGTAAGAGTTTCACCTTTTGTTGTGAAAAATATGAATGAACACCAACTTTGGCGCCCCCTATCTCGTACACCGAGCGATATTTTAAAAAGCTTTCAGGAACTTATGCTCGGCAACTTGTTCACAGTGACCTCACTAACTTTCAAGGTGATCGCATAAAAATTCTAGGATTAGTTCATTCAAATATCAGGTGTCATAGTGTCTGCTGTCACCAGGGGGCGCTGTTTTTGAAAGTGAATATTTTCATATAGGCGTCTTCAGGGCCAGACTATCATCAATCCAAGCAAGTTTGGTTCAGATCGGACTCGGATTCGTAAAGTTGTAGCAGTTTGTTTTTTGTCACAAATATCTGACTTTGCAGTGTTGCTGTGGCAACACCGTTGAACGATTTGTTATCATATTAAGCACGCATCATCGAACATGTGTTTTAAATGTTTTCCCAAATTTTGAGTTTGATACGATTAACTCTGTAAAAGTAATAACCGAAATTGTTTTTTTTTGTATATTTTGTTACCACAAGGAGGCACTGTGCTCAAAATTTACGTTTTTTTCACAGACTTCTTCAGCAATGGTCCATCATCAACCCTAGGTAATTTGGTTGGGATGTGACCTTCTATCGCAAAGTTATAAGAGTTTTGTTGCCTGTGGCGAAACATTAAAATTTTCACCAACTTTGCCGGCCCCTTACTCTTACGCCATAATACCTATTGAAAAGATTTTGATACCTTTGGATCCTCAACTTGTCCAAAGTGACCTCACCAAGTTTGAAGGTGATCCCATGAAAGATCTAGGACAAATCTGTTCAAATATCATTGGTGTGAAATGGCCAAAATCAGCAAAGCATTTACTTTCAATCCAAGATGGCGGCTTTCCTGTTAGTTTTAGAGCATAGGCTACGCTGACTTTTTTGACCGGCCCGACCTAAGGAACACGTGTACCAAGTTTCGTGCATGTACATTAAACGTGCTCCTCAGGACCACAAGTTTTAGGGGGTGGAGCAGGTTTTTGGCCCGTCCACTT
Source organism: Solea senegalensis (assembly GCF_019176455.1). Taxonomy (NCBI): domain Eukaryota; kingdom Metazoa; phylum Chordata; class Actinopteri; order Pleuronectiformes; family Soleidae; genus Solea; species Solea senegalensis. Next base: position 23,462 of record NW_025320784.1, read on the forward strand.
TCACCAGGGGGCGCTGATTTTGACATGAAATATTTTCACATAGGTTTGTTCAGGGCCAGACTATCAACAATCCTAGCAAGTTTGGTTCAGATTGGACCAGGATTGGCAAAGTTGTAACAGTTTTTTTTTTTAGTATTTTCTACCACCACCAGGAGGCGCTGTTTTCAAAATGTATTGTTTTCGGCAATATAGTGGCCTTCAGCAACTACCCATTATCAAACATAGGAAGTTTGGTTGGGATTGGATCTTCCATCGCAAAGTTATAAGAGTTTCGCTTTTTGTTGTGAAAAATAGGAATTTACACCCACTTTGGCGCCCCCTATCTCGTACACCATAAGACATTTTAAAAAACTTTTGATAACTTAAGTTCCTCAACTGGTTCACAGTGACCTGACCGAGTTTAAAGGTGATCGCACAAGAACTCTCGGATTTATTCATTCAAATACCAGAGGTCATATTGTCTCCGTCACCAGGGGGTGCTGTTTTTGAAAGTGAATATTATCATATAGACGTCTTCAGGGCCGGACTATCATCAATCCTAGCAAGTTTGGTTCAGATTGGACTAGGATTCGCGAAGTTGTAGCAGTTTGTTTTTTTGTCGCAAAAATCCGACTTTGCATCATTACCATGGCAACATCATGTAACTCTACGCCATCATATTGAGCACGCATAGTCTACCTTGTGTTTAGGGTGATTTTTACCAATTTTGAGTTTGATACGATAATCTCTGTAAAAGTTATTCCCGAAATTGTAAAAGTAACTTTTTTTTTTAGATTTTCTGCCACCACCAGGAGGCGATGTTTACAAACTTGACAGTTTTTGCATAGCCATCTTCAGCAAGGGCCCATCATCGATCGCCACAAGTTTGGTTACGATCGGACCTTCCATCACAAAGTTATAAGAGTTTCGTTGCGTGTAGCGAGAAATTACAAATTTTCGCCAACTTTGCCGGCCCTTTTCTCGTACACCATGCGACATTTCAACTAACCATAAGCATCGTTAGATCCCCAACTTGTCCACAGTGACCTCACCAAGTTTGAACAGGATCCCATGTAAGCTCTAGGACAAGTTCGTTCACATACCATTGCTGCAAAATGGCCAAAATAGGCCAAAAATGGCTGTTCAACCCAAGATGGCGGCCTTCCTGTAGGACTTACAGCGGCGCTAGCACGGACTTTTTGGACCGTCCTGACATGCTTAACACGTGTACCAATTTTCGTGCATGTACGTGAAACACGAGAAAAATCGGCCTGATGAAAGCTGTTTTTCATTTTCGTAAGCCCCGCCCACTTTCAATTTTGAACGCAGTGTCCCCGAACTACTATCAGACGTAAATTTACACCAGGTTTGATGCCCTCGCAAAAATTGGTGAGTTTTCGTGTATGGGAAAGGCCTCAAAAAGGCGATTCATTTAGAGGAATAATAATAATAATAATAAGAACTAGTACCGCAAGCGGTAATCAACGGGTTCGAGCTTGACGGCTCGCGGGTCTCCCTGCGCCCACCTCGCCGTGCGAGACGTCTAGCTCATCTTCCGTTCATTCACCGCTTGCGGCAGTAGTAATTTTCAGCTTAGACTATTTTCAGCGTCCATGTGCTAAGTTAGATGGCACTTCCTGTTTAAAATGGCCGACTTCCTGTTTGGTGAAAGGTGTGTCCGTAAACGTGTTCAGGGACGTTCCTTTGACTCACATATCAAGTTTTGTGAAGATTGGAAAATGTTAGACTTGACTTCCTGTTTCGGGAGTTCTACTTCCTGTAGGGAGGTTATCCTTTACAGCACATATGTCAGAATCAAGGCCCGTGAATGAGTTATGTCTGGCTAGCGGGATGATTTTTAATTACTATTAAAACCGGCTTGCACTATTATGTGCCCTCAGCACCATAATACTACAAATCCCCAGATGCACTGCGAGTGCGATCCCGTGTCATCATTCATGAACAGCATCACAGTCACAGTGGAGGACTAAACATTGCTGTCATTTTTCATCTCCCTCTCCCCCAAATAGACAAATAGAAAAGTAGACGGTGAAAACAGGGTTTTCAAGACAGGTGGGAGGCAGAATAATGTTCACCGAAGTAAAAGGAAAGCCTGTGTGTCTTGTGTGTGGAGACAGTGTGTCGTTATGAAAGAATATAACTTAAGAAGGCACTATGAAACTTGCAACTGTTTTGCACTTTTCAAGTTTGCATTAACTTCTAATTTTATTATAAAAGACAAACATTGGTGAGGATCAGAGCAGCACACTGATTTGTTTTGTAACATGCTGTTTCATTTTTGCATTTATCTTGCCATTGAGCTTTGAAGGAAAATAACATTTTGCTGTTTACCTGTTAAAAAGAAGAAGGAAAAATGTTTTCAATTTGTTACTGAAAGAGCCTTAAGAAAATATTGCAACTGATTTTATTTATATTTTGCTTAATTTAATTTAATTTAATTTAAATTAATTTAATGATTGAGAGCAATATAGGCTTTTGTATTGGTATTGGTTCAATATGTGCAGTAATTGCAAGTTTTAATAAATATTTAACCCTCCACCTGTACCATTTTTTTTATTTTGGCCCCCCGTGTATTTGACTTTGGCATTACTGCTTTACAGACATGTTCCGGACGGGTCTGAGGTCTCATGTATCAAGTTTCAAGTGGATACAACAATCCCAATTAGAGCAGCATGAGAAACTGTAAATGTTAGATTTGATAGATTTGTAGGCAAATGCCTCCATCATGTGGCGAACAATGGTTACTGCATGAACAAAACACTCAGTTGAGGGAATCATTTGCATTTTTGCCAGGCAAAACCGTTGAACGATTTGTTATCATATTCAGCAAGCATCATCTACCATGTGTTTTACATGTTTTCATTCATTTTGAGTATGATACAATGACATTTGTTAAAGTTATAAGGGAAATTGTGAAATTGTATTTTCTGTTACCACCAGAAGGCGCTGTTTTCAAAATGTACAGTTTTGGCATAAGCATCTTCAGCAATATCCCATCATCGATCGTCACGAGTTTGGTTAAGATCTGACCTTCCATCGCAAAGTTATAAGAGTTTGTTGTTGTAGCGAAATACCAGACGTCATATTGTCTGCCGTCAACAGGGGGCACTGTTTTTGAAAGTGAATATTTTCACATAGGCATCTTCAGGGAGTGAATATCATCAATCCTAGCAAGTTTGGTTCAGATTGGAATAGTATTCGCAAAGTGGTAGCAGTTTGTTTTTTGTCGCAAATATCTGACTTTGCAGTGTTGTCATGGCAACACTGTTGAACAAATTGTTATCATATTAGGCACGCATCATCTACCATGTGTTTTGAATGTTTTCCCAAATTTTGAGTTTGATACAAGGAAATTTGTTAAAGTTATAAGGGAAAATGTGAACTTGTACTTTCTGTTACCACCAGGTGGCGCTGTTTCCAAAATTTACAGTTTTTGCATAGGCATCTTTAGCAAAAGCCCATCATCTATCATCACAAGTTTGGTTTAGATCTGACCTTCAATCGCAAAGTTATAAGAGTTTGTTGTGTGTTGCGAAATACCAGACTTCCTAGTGTTTGCCACCCCCAGGAGGCGATGTTTTCAAAATTTACAGTTTTTGCATAGACATCTTTAGCAAGGGCCCATCATCGATTGTCACTTGTTTGGTTAATATCTGACCTTCCATGGCAAAGTTATAAGAGATTGTTGTGTGTTGCGAGGAATGGTGATTTTCGCCAACTTTCCTGACCTTCTTCTTGTTCGCCGTGATACTTAATGAAAAGATTTTGATACCTTTGGATCCTCAACTTGTTCACAGTGACCTCACAAAGTTTCAAGGTGATCCCATGAAAGCTCTATGACAAGTGCGTTCACATACCATTGGTGCGAAATGGCCAAAATCTGCAAAAATGTACTTTCAATCCAAGATGGCGGCTTTCCCGTTAGTTTTAGAGCATAGGCTGCTTTGAATTTTTTGACCGTCCTGACCTAAGGAACGCGTGAGTACCAAGTTTAGTGCATGTACATTAAACGTGCTCCTCAGGATGACAAGTTTTACGGGTTGTAAGAGTTTCGCCTTTTGTTGTGAAAAATATGAATGAACGCCAACTTTGGCGCCCCCTATCTCAAAAACCATGTGACATTTTTAAAAACTTTTAATAACTTTAGATCCTCAACTTGTCCACAGTGACCTCACCTAGTTTGAAGGTGATCCCTTTAAAACTCTATGACAAGTGCGTTCACATACAATTGGTGCGAAATGGCCAAAATCTGCAAAAAATGTACTTTCAATCCAAAATGGCGGCTTTCCTGTTCATTTTAGAGCTTCGGCTACGCTGACTTTTTTGACCGTCTGGACCTAACGAACGCGTGAGTACCAAGTTTTGTGCATGTACATTCAACGTGCTCCTCAGGAGGACAAGTTTTACGGGTTGTAAGAGTTTCACCTTTTGTTGTGAAAAATATGAATGAACACCCACTTTGGCGCCCCCTATCTCGTACACCGAGCGACATTTTAAAAAGCTTTCAGGAACTTATGCTCGGCAACTTGTTCACAGTGACCTCACCAACTTTCAAGATGATCTCATAAAAACTCTAGGATTAGTTCATTCAAATATCAGGTGTCATAGTGTCTGCTGTCACCAGGGGGCGCTGTTTTTGAAAGTGAATATTTTCATATAGGCGTCTTCAGGGCCAGATTATCATCAATCAGAGCAAGTTTGGTTCAGATCGGACTCGGATTCGTAAAGTTGTAGCAGTTTGTTTTTTGTCACAAATATCTGAATTTGCAGTGTTGCTGTGGCAACACCGTTGAACGATTTGTTATCATATTAAGCACGCATCATCGAACATGTGTTTTAAATGTTTTCCCAATTTTTGAGTTTGATACGATTAACTCTGTAAAAGTTATAACCGAAATTGTTTTTTTTTGTATATTTTGTTACCACAAGGAGGCACTGTGCTCAAAATTTACGTTTTTTCCACAGACTTCTTCAGCAATGGTCCATCATCAACCCTAGGTAATTTGGTTGGGATGTGACCTTCTATCGCAAAGTTATAAGAGTTTTGTTGCCTGTGGCGAAACATTAAAATTTTCACCAACTTTGCCGGCCCCTTACTCTTAAGCCATAATACCTATTGAAAAGATTTTGATACCTTTGGATCCTCAACTTGTCCAAAGTGACCTCACCAAGTTTGAAGGTGATCCCATGAAAGATCTAGGACAAATCTGTTCAAATATCATTGGTGTGAAATGGCCAAAATCAGCAAAGCATTTACTTTCAATCCAAGATGGCAGCTTTCCTGTTAGTTTTAGAGCATAGGCTACGCTGACTTTTTTGACCGGCCCGACCTAAGGAACACGTGTACCAAGTTTTGTGCATGTACATTAAACGTGCTCCTCAGGACCACAATTTTTAGGGGGTGGAGCAGTTTTTTGGCCCGTCCACTATCACCAGGGGGCGCTGATTTTGACATGAAATATTTTCACATAGGTTTGTTCAGGGCCAGACTATCAACAATCCTAGCAAGTTTGGCTCAGATTGGACCAGGTTTGGCAAAGTTGTGACAGTTTTTTTTTTTTTGTATTTTCTACCACCACCAGGAGGCGCTGTTTTCAAAATTTATTGTTTTCGGCAATATAGTCGCCTTCAGCAACTACCCATTATCAATCATAGGAAGTTTGGTTGGGATTGGATCTTCCATCACAAAGTTATAAGAGTTTCGCTTTTTGTTGTGAAAAATAGGAATTTACACCCACTTTGGCGCCCCCTATCTCGTACACCATGAGACATTTTAAAAACCTTTTGATAACTTAAGTTCCTCAACTGGTTCACAGTGACCTGACCAAGTTTAAAGGTGATCGCACAAGAACTCTAGGATTAATTCATTCAAATACCAGAGGTCATATTGTCTCCGGCACCAGGGGGTGCTGTTTTTGAAAGTGAATATTTTCATATAGGTGTCTTCAGGGCCGGACTATCATCAATCATGGCAAGTTTGGTTCAGATTGGACAAGGATTCGCAAAGTGGTAGCAGTTTGTTTTTTTGTCGCAAAAAATCGACTTTGCATCATTACCATGGCAACATCATGTAACGATACGCCATCATATTGAGCACGCATAGTCTACCATGTGTTTAGAATCTTTTAACCAATTTTGAGTTTGATACAATCATTTCTGTAAAAGTTATTCCCGAAATTGTAAAAGTAACTTTTTTTTTTAGATTTTCTGCCACCACCAGGCGGCGATGTTTACAAACTTAACAGTTTTTGCATAGGCATCTTCAGCAAGGGCCCATCATCGATCGCCACAAGTTTGGTTACGATCGGACCTTCCATCACAAAGTTATAATAGTTTCGTTGCGTGTAGCGAGAAATTACAAATTTTCGCCAACTTTGCCGGCCCTTTTCTCGTACGCCATGCGACATTTCAACTAACCATAAGCATCGTTAGATCCCCAACTTGTCCACAGTGACCTCACCAAGTTTGAACGTGATCCCATGTAAGCTCTAGGACAAGGTCGTTCAAATACCGATGGTGCGAAATGGCCAAAATCGCCTCTGTTTTGGAGTGCAATCCAAGATGGCGGCCTTCCTGTAGGATTCACAGGGAAGTTGTCATCGACTTTTTTGACCGTCCCCACCTCATGAACATGTGTGCCAAGTTTCGTTCATGTACGTTAAACCAGAGAGCAGATGACCTAATAGAAGTTTTTTTCGTCAGTTTTTAGCCCCGCCCTCTTCCATTTTTTGACGCACATTCCTTGAAACATTGATATACGTAATTTTACACCAGGTCTGATGGGGTTGCAAAATTTGGTGAGTTTTGGGGCATGGGAAAGGCCTCAAAAACGCGATTCATTTGGAGGAATAATAATAATAATAACTAGTACCGCAAGCGGTAATTGACGGGTTCGAGCTTGACGGCTCGCGAGTCCCCGTGCGTCCACGTCGCCGCGCGCGTCCTCTTCCTCATCTTCCGTTCATTCACCGCTTGTGGTACTGGTTATTTTCAGCTGCATCCCCGCGCAATGTCAGGCGTGTCCTTTTAAAATGGCCGTCTTCCTGTTGGGTGAAAGGCGTGTCCGTAAACGTGTTTAGGGAAGGTACCTTGACTTACATAACAAGTTTCATGTGGATCGGAGAATGTCAGACTTTACTTCCTGTTTCGGGAGTTGTACTTCCTGTAAGGAGGTCATCCTTTACAGACATGTTCAGGGCGGGTCTGAGGTCTGAGGTCTAACAGTGTGATTTCGTCTATAAGTTGTTATTTTTGTGAAAAACAACTGATGGTATCAGAATTGAAGCTGAATTTTAGAAATAACTAGTTATTTTTGTGATAGAACATCTGATGGTATAAAATTTAGGGTGCATTTTCTCTTTTTTCCCTCTGTTACTTTTTCTCTCTTCCCATTTTCCCTGTTTTTTTTTTCCTTGGCCCCTCTTGCAGTACCTTTTGCCCCATCTTTCCCTTTCAGAGCAGCATGAGAAACTGTAAATGTTAGATTTGTAGGCAAATGCCTCCATCATGTGGCGAACAAAGGTTACTGCACTGACAAACCACTCAGTAGAGTGGGTCCTGTGCAGTGTTCTTATGTCAACACCGTTGAAAGATTTGTTATCATATTCATCAAGCATCATATACCATGTGTTTTACATGTTTTCATTCATTTTGAGTATGATACAATGACATTTGTTAAAGTTATAAGGGAAATTGTGAAATTGTATTTTCTGTTACCACCAGAAGGCGCTGTTTTTAAAATGTACAGTTTTTGCATAAGCATCTTCAGCAAGATCCCATCATCGATAGTCACTAGTTTGGTTAAGATCTAACCTTTCATCGCAAAGTTATAAGAGTTTGTTGTTGTAGCGAAATACCAGACGTCATATTGTCTGCCGTCAACAGGGGGCGATGTTTTCTAAATGTACAGTTTTTGCATAGACATCTTTAGCAAGGGCCCATCATCGATTGTCACTTGTTTGGTTAATATCTGACCTTCCATGGCAAAGTTATAAGAGAGTGTTGTGTGTTACGAGGAATCGTGATTTTCGCCAACTTTCCTGACCTTCTTCTTGTTCGCCGTGATACTTAATGAAAAGATTTTGATACCTTTGGATCCTCAACTTGTCCACAGTGACCTCACAAAGTTTGAAGGTGATCCCATTAAAGCTCTTTGACAAGTGCGTTCACATACCATTGGTGCGAAATGGCCAAAATCTGCTAAAAATGTACTTTCAATCCAAGATGGCCGCTTTCCTGTTCGTTTCAGAGCTTAGGCTGCTTTGAATTTTTTGACCGTCCCGACCTAAGGAACGCGTGAGTACCAAGTTTAGTGCATGTACATTAAACGTGCTCCTCAGGAGGACAAGTTTTACGGGTTTTAAGAGTTTTGCCTTTTGTTGTGAGAAATATGAATGAACGCCAACTTTGGCGCCCCCTATCTCGAAAACCATGGGACATTTTGAAAAACTTTTAATAACTTTAGATCCTCAACTTGTCCACAGTGACCTCACAAAGATTAAAGGTGATCGCACAAAAGCTCTATGACAAGTTAGTTCACATACCATTGGTGCGAAATGGCCAAAATCTCCCAAAAATTTACTTTCAATCCAAGATGGCGGCTTTCCTGTTCGCTTTAGAGCTTTGGCTACGCTGACTTTTTTGACCGTCTGGACCTAAGGAACGCGTGAGTACCAAGTTTCATGCATGTACATTCAACGTGATCCTCAGGAGGACAAGTTTTACGGGTTGTAAGAGTTTTGCCTTTTTTTGTGAGAAATATGAATGAACGCCAACTTTGGCGCCCCCTATCTCGAAAACCATGCAACATTTTGAAAAAGTTTTAATAACTTTAGATCCTCAACTTGTCCACAGTGACCTCACAAAGTTTAAAGGTGATCGCACAAAAGCTGTAGGACTAGTTCATTCAAATACCAGGCGTCATAGTGTCTGCTGTCACCAGGGGGAGCTGTTTTTGAAAGTGAATATTTTCATATAGGCGTCTTCAGGTCTGGACTATCATCAATCCAAGCAAGTTTGGTTCAGATCGGACTCGGATTCGTAAAGTTGTAGCAGTTTGTTTTTTGTCACAAATATCTGACTTTGCAGTGTTGCTGTGGCAACACCGTTGAATGATTTATTATCATATTAAGCACGCATCATCGAACATGTGTTTTAAATGTTTTCCCAATTTTTGAGTTTGATACGATTAACTCTGTAAAAGTTATAACCGAAATTGTTTTTTTTTGTATATTTTGTTACCACAAGGAGGCACTGTGCTCAAAATTTACGATTTTTTCACAGACTTCTTCAGCAATGGTCCATCATCAACCCTAGGTAATTTGGTTGGGATGTGACCTTCTATCGCAAAGTTATAAGAGTTTTGTTGCCTGTGGCGAAACATTAAAATTTTCACCAACTTTGCCGGCCCCTTACTCTTACGCCATAATACCTGTTGAAAAGATTTTGATACCTTTGGATCCTCAACTTGTCCAAAGTGACCTCACCAAGTTTGAAGGTGATCCCATGAAAGTTCTAGGACAAATCTATTCAAATATCATTGGTGCAAAATGGCCAAAATCAGCAAAGCATTTACTTTCAATCCAAGATGGCGGCTTTCCTGTTCGTTTTAGAGCATAGGCTACGCTGACTTTTTTGACCGGCCCGACCTAAGGAAGGCGGGTACCAAGTTTCGTGCATGAACATTAAACGTGCTCCTCAGGACCACAAGTTTTAGGGGTTGGAGCAGTGTTTTGGCCCGTCCACTTTCACCAGGGGGCGCTGATTTTGACATGAAATATTTTCACATAGGTTTGTTCAGGGCCAGACTATCAACAATCCTAGCAAGTTTGGCTCAGATTGGACCAGGATTGGCAAAGTTGTGACAGTTTTTTTTTTTTTGTATTTTCTACCACCACCAGGAGGCGCTGTTTTCAAAATTTATTGTTTTCGGCAATATAGTCGCCTTCAGCAACTAACCATTATCAATCATAGGAAGTTTGGTTGGGATTGGATCTTCCATCACAAAGTTATAAGAGTTTCGCTTTTTGTTGTGAAAAATAGGAATTTACACCCACTTTGG
>NW_025320785.1:0-28523 GCF_019176455.1 Solea senegalensis
AACTTTGCCGCCCTTCTTCTTGTTAGCCGTGATACTTACTGAAAAGATTTTGATACCTTTGGATCCTCAACTTGTCCACAGTGACCTCACAAAGTTTGAAGGTGATCCCATTAAAGCTCTTTGACAAGTGCGTTCACATACCATTGGTGCGAAATGGCCAAAATCTCCAAAAAATGTACTTTCAATCCAAGATGGCGGCTTTCCTGTTCGCTTTAGAGCTTCGGCTACGCTGACTTTTTTGACCGTCTGGACCTAAGGAACGCGTGAGTACCAAGTTTCATGCATGTACATTCAACGTGATCCTCAGGAGGACAAGTTTTACGGGTTGTAAGAGTTTCACCTTTTGTTGTGAAAAATATGAATGAACACCAACTTTGGCGCCCCCTATCTCGTACACCGAGCGATTTTTTAAAAAGCTTTCAGGAACTTATGCTCGGCAACTTGTTCACAGTGACCTCACCAACTTTCAAGGTGATAGCATAAAAACTCTAGGATTAGTTCATTCAAATATCAGGTGTCATAGTGTCTGCTGTCACCAGGGGGCGCTGTTTTTGAAAGAGAATATTTTCATATAGGCGTCTTCAGGGCCAGATTATCATCAATCAGAGCAAGTTTGGTTCAGATCGGACTCGGATTCGTAAAGTTGTAGCAGTTTGTTTTTGTCACAAATATCTGACTTTGCAGTGTTGCTGTGGCAACACCGTTGAACGATTTGTTATCATATAAAGCACGCATAATCGACCATGTGTTTTGAATGTTTTCCCAATTTTTGAGTTTGATACGATTAACTCTGTAAAAGTTATTAACGAAATGTTTATTTTTTGGATTTTCTGTTACCACAAGGAGGCGCTGTGCTAAAAATGTACAGTTTTTCCACAGACTTCTTCAGCAATGGTCCATCATCAACCCTCGGTAATTTGGTTGGGATGTGACCTTCTATCGCAAAGTTATAAGAGTTTTGTTGCCTGTGGCGAAACATTAAAATTTTCACCAACTTTGCCGGCCCCTTACTCATACGCCATAATACCTATTGAAAAGATTTTGATACCTTTGGATCCTCAACTTGTCCAAAGTGACCTCACCAAGTTTGAAGGTGATCCCATGAAAGTTGTAGGACAAATCTGTTCAAATATCATTGGTGCAAAATGGCCAAAATCAGCAAAGCATTTACTTTCAATCCAAGATGGCGGCTTTCCTGTTAGTTTTAGAGCATAGGCTACGCTGACTTTTTTGACCGGCCCGCCCTAAGGAACACGTGTACCAAGTTTTGTGCATGTACATTAAACGTGCTCCTCAGGACCACAGGTTTTAGGGGGTGGAGCAGTTTTTTGGCCCGTCCACTTTCACCAGGGGGCGCTGATTTTGACTTGAAATATTTTCACATAGGTTTGTTCAGGGCCAGACTATCAACAATCCTAGCAAGTTTGGTTCAGATTGGACCAGGATTGGCAAAGTTGTAACAGTTTTTTTTTTTGTAGTATTTTCTACCACCACCAGGAGGCGCTGTTTTCAAAATGTATTGTTTTCGGCAATATAGTGGCCTTCAGCAACTACCCATTATCAAACATAGGAAGGTTGGTTGGGATTGGATCTTCCATCGCAAAGTTATAAGAGTTTCGCTTTTTGTTGTGAAAAATAGGAATTTACACCCACTTTGGCGCCCCCTATCTCGTACACCATGAGACATTTTAAAAAAATTTTGATAACTTAAGCTCCTCAACTGGTTCACAGTGACCTCACCGAGTTTAAAGGTGATCGCACAAGAACTCTAGGATTAATTCCTTCAAATACCAGAGGTCATATTGTCTCCGTCACCAGGGGGTGCTGTTTTTGAAAGTGAATATTTTCATATAGACGTCTTCAGGGCTGGACTATCATCAATCCTAGCAAGTTTGGTTCAGATTGGACTAGGATTAGCAAAGTTGTAGCAGTTTGTTTTTTTGTCGCAAAAATCCGACTTTGCATCATTACCATGGCAACATCATGTAACTCTACGCCATCATATTGAGCATGCATCATCTACCTTGTGTTTTGGGTGATTTTTACCAATTTTGAGTTTGATACGATAATCTCTGTAAAAGTTATTCCCGAAATTGTAAAAGTAACTTTTTTTTTATTTTCTGCCACCACCAGGAGGCGATGTTTACAAACTTGACAGTTTTTGCATAGGCCTCTTCAGCAAGGGCCCATCATCAATCGCCACAAGTTTGGTTAAGATCGGACCTTCTATCGCAAAGTTATAAGAGTTTTGTTGCGTGTGGCGAAAATCGTGAATTTTCACCAACTTTGACGCCCCCTTTCTCGTACGCCATGATACTTATTTAAAAGTTTTCAGGAACTTTAGATCCTCAACTTGTCCACAGTGACCTCACCAAGTTTGAACGTGATTCCATGTAAGCTCTGGGACAAGTTCGTTCAAATACCGATGGTGCGAAATGGCCAAAATAGCCTCTGTTTTGGCGTGCAATCCAAGATGGCGTCCTTCCTGTAGGATTCACAGGGAAGTTGTCATCGACTTTTTTGACCGTCCCCACCTCATGAACATGTGTGCCAAGTTTCGTTCATGTACGTTAAACCAGAGAGCAGATGACCTAATAGAAGTTTTTTGCGTCAGTTTTTAGGCCCGCCCTCTTCCATTTTTTGACGCACATTCCTTGAAACATTGATATACGTAATTTTACACCAGGTCTGATGGGGTTGCAAAATTTGGTGAGTTTTGGGGCATGGGAAAGGCCTCAAAAACGCGATTCATTTGGAGGAATAATAATAAGAACTAGTACCGCAAGCGGTAATTAACGGGTTCGAGCTTGACGGCTCGCGAGTCCCTGTGCGTCCACGTCGCAGCGCGAGTCCTCTTCCTCATCTTCCGTTCATTCACCGCTTGTGGTACAGGTTATTTTCAGCTGCATCCCAGCGCAATGTCAGGCGTGTCCTTTTAAAATGGCCGTCTTCCTGTTGGGTGAAAGGCGTGTCCGTAAACGTGTTAAGGGAAGGTACCTTGACTTACATAACAAGTTTCGTGTGGATCGGAGAATGTCAGACTTTACTTCCTGTTTCGGGAGTTGTACTTCCTGTAAGGAGGTCATCCTTTACAGCCATGTTCAGGGCGGGTCTGAGGTCTAACAGTGTGATTTCATCTATAAGTTGTTATTTTTGTGAAAAACAACTGATGGTATCAGAATTGAAGCTGAATTTTAGAAATAACTAGTTATTTTTGTGATAGAACATCTGATGGTATAAGAATTTAGGGTGCATTTTCTCTTTTTCCCTCTGTTACTTTTTCTCTCTTCCCATTTTCCCTGTTTTTTTTTTTCCTTGGCCCCTCTTGCAGTACCTTTTGCCCCATCTTTCCCTTTCAGAGCAGCATGAGAAACTGTAAATGTTAGATTTGATAGATTTGTAGGCAAATGCCTCCATCATGTGGCGAACAAAGGTTACTGCACTGACAAAACACTCAGTAGAGTGGGTCCTGTGCAGTGTTCTTATGTCAACACCGTTGAACGATTTGTTATCATATTCAGCAAGCATCATCTACCATGTGTTTTACATGTTTTCATTCATTTTGAGTATGATACAATCAAATTTGTTAAAGTTATAAGGGAAATTGTGAAATTGTATTTTCTATTACCACCAGAAGGCGCTGTTTTCAAAATGTACAGTTTTTGCATAAGCATCTTCAGCAAGATCCCATCATCGATCGTCACAAGTTTGGTTAAGATCTGACCTTCCATCGCAAAGTTATAAGAGTTTGTTGTTGTAGCGAAATACCAGACGTCATATTGTCTGCCGTCAACAGGGGGCACTGTTTTTGAAAATGAATATTTTCATATAGGCATCTTCAGGGATTGACTATCATCAATCCTAGCAAGTTTGTTTCAGATTGGAATAGCATTCGCAAAGTGGTAGCAGTTTGTTTTTTGTCGCAAATATCTGACTTTGTAGTGTTGTCATGGCAACACTGTTGAACAATTTGTTATCATATTAGGCACACATCATCTACCATGTGGTTGGAATGTTTTCCCAAATTTTGAGTTTGATACAAGGACATTTGTTAAAGTTATAAGGGAAATTGTGAACTTGTACTTTCTGTTACCACCAGGTGGCGCTGTTTCCAAAATTTACAATTTTTGCATAGGCATCTTCAGCAAAAGCCCATCATCGATCATCACAAGTTTGGTTAAGATCGGACCTTCAATCGCAAAGTTATAAGAGTTTGTTGTGTGTTGCGAAATACCAGACTTCCTAGTGTTTGCCACCACCAGGAGGCGATGTTTTCAAAAATTACAGTTTTTGCATAGACATCTTTAGCAAGGGCCCATCATCGATTGTCACTTGTTTGGTTACTATCTGACCTTCCATGGCAAAGTTATAAGAGATTGTTGTGTGTTGCGAGGAATCGTGATTTTCGCCAACTTTCCTGACCTTCTTCTTGTTCGCCGTGATACTTAATGAAAAGATTTTGATACCTTTGGATCCTCAACTTGTTCACAGTGACCTCACAAAGTTTCAAGGTGATCCAATGAAAGCTCTATGACAAGTGCGTTCACATACCATTGGTGCGAAATGGCCAAAATCTGCAAAAATGTACTTTCAATCCAAGATGGCGGCTTTCCCGTTCGTTTTAGAGCATAGGCTGCTTTGAATTTTTTGACCGTCCTGACCTAAGGAACGCGTAAGTACCAAGTTTAGTGCATGTACATTAAACGTGCTCCTCAGGAGGACAAGTTTTACGGGTTGTAAGAGTTTAGCCTTTTGTTGTGAAAAATATGAATGAACGCCAACTTTGGCGCCCCCTATCTCAAAAACCATGTGACATTTTAAAAAACTTTTAATAACTTTGGATCCTCAACTTGTTCACAGTGACCTCAAACAGTTTGAAGGTGATCGAATTAAAGCTCTATGACAAGTGCGTTCACATACCATTGGTGCGAAATGGCCAAAATCTGCGAAAAATGTACTTTCAATCCAAAATGGCGGCTTTCCTGTTCGTTTTAGAGGTTCGGCTACGCTGACTTTTTTGACCGTCTGGACCTAACGAACGCGTGTGTACCAAGTTTCGTGCATGTACATTCAACGTGCTCCTCAGGAGGACAAGTTTTACGGGTTGTAAGAGTTTTGCCTTTTGTTGTGAAAAATATGAATGAACACCAACTTTGGCGCCCCCTATCTCGTACACCGAGCGACATTTTAAAAAGCTTTCAGTAACTTATGCTCAGCAACTTGTTCACAGTGACCTCACTAATTTTCAAGGTGATCGCACAAAAACTCTAGGACAAGTTCATTCAAATATCAGGTGTCATAGTGGCTGCTGTCACAAGGGGGCGCTGTTTTTGAAAGTGAATATTTTCAAATAGGTGTCTTCAGGGCCAGACTATCATCAATCCTAGCAAGTTTTGTTCAGATTGGACTCAGTTTCGCAAAGTTGTAGCAGTTTGTTTTTTTGTCACAAATATCTGACTTTGCAGTGTTGCTATGGCAACACCGTTGCGCCATTTGTTATCATAATAAGCACGCATCATCTTTCATGTGTTTTAAATGTTGTCACAAATTTTGAGTTTGATACGATTAAATATGTAAAAGTAATTACCGAAATTGTGTATTTGTTGTATTTTCTGTTACCACAAGGAGGCGCTGTGCTAAAAATGTACAGTTTTTCCACAGACTTCTTCAGCAATGGTCCATCATCAACCCTAGGTAATTTGGTTGGGAAGTGACCTTCTATCGCAAAGTTAAAAGAGTTTTGTTGCCTGTGGCGAAAAATAAAAATTTTCACCAACTTTGCCGGCCCCTTTCTCGTACACCATGATACTTATTAAAAAGTTTTTAGCAACTTTAGATCCTCAACTTGTCCAAAGTGACCTCACCAAGTTTGAACGTGATCCCATGTAAGCTCTAGGACAAGTTAGTTCAAATACCGATGGTGCGATATGGCCAAAATCGGCAAAAAATGAATTTTCAATCCAAGATGGCGGCTTTCCTGTTCGTTTTAGAGCATAGGCTACGCTGACTTTTTTGACCGTCCCGACCTAAGGAACGCGTGTACCAAGTTTCGTGCATGTACATTAAACGTGCTCCTCAGGCCCACAAGTTTTAGGGGGTGGAGCAGTTATTTGCCCCGCCCACTTTCATTTTTTAACGCACATTCCCCGAAACAGTAATAAACGTAAATTTACACCAGGTCTGATGCGCTTGCAAAAATTGGTGAGTTTTGGGGCATGTTCAGGTTCTCTAAAACGCGATTTACTTTGGTGAAGAGGAAGAAGAAGAAGAAGAAGAAGAACTAGTACCGCAAGCGGTAATCAACGGGTTCGAGCTTGACGGCTCGCGAGTCCCTGTGCGTCCACGTTGCAGCGCGAGTCCTCTTCCTCATCTTCCGTTCATTCACTGCTTGTGGTACTGGTTATTTTCAGCTGCATCCCCGCGCAATGTCAGGCGTGTCCGTTTAAAATGGCCGTCTTCCTGTTGGGTGAAAGGCGTGTCCGTAAACATGTTTAGGGAAGGTACCTTGACTTACATAATAAGTTTCGTGTGGATCGGAGAATGTCAGACATTACTTCCTGTTTCGGGAGTTGTACTTCCTGTAAGGAGGTCATCCTTTACAGACATGTTCAGGGCCGGTCTGAGGTCTGAGGTCTAACAGTGTGATTTTGTCTATAAGTTGTTATTTTTGTGAAAAACACCTGATGGTATCAGAATTGAAGCTGAATTTTAGAAATAACTAGTTATTTTTGTGATAGAACATCTGATGGTATAAGAATTTAGGGTGCATTTTCTCTTTTTTCCCTCTGTTACTTTTTCGCTCTTCCCATTTTCCCTGTTTTTTTTTTCCTTGGCCCCTCTTGCAGTACCTTTTGCCCCATCTTTCCCTTTCAGAGCAGCATGAGAAACTGTAAATGTTAGATTTGATAGATTTGTAGGCAAATGCCTCCATCATGTGGCGAACAAAGGTTACTGCACTGACGAACCACTCAGTAGAGTAGATCCTGTGCAGTGTTCTTATGTCAACGCCGTTGAACGATTTGTTATCATATTCAGCAAGCATCATCTACCATGTGTTTTACATGTTTTCATTCATTTTGAGTATGATACAATGAAATTTGTTAAAGTTATAAGGGAAATTGTGAACTTGTACTTTCTGTTACCACCAGGTGGCGCTGTTTCCAAAATTTACAATTTTTGCATAGGCATCTTCAGCAAAAGCCCATCATCGATCATCACAAGTTTGGTTAAGATCTGACCTTCAATCGCAAAGTTATAAGAGTTTGTTGTGTGTTGCGAAATACCAGACTTCCTAGTGTTTGCCACCACCAGGAGGCGATGTTTTCAAAATTTACAGTTTTTGCATAGACATCTTTAGCAAGGGCCCATCATCGATTGTCACTTGTTTGGTTACTATCTGACCTTCCATGGCAAAGTTATAAGAGATTGTTGTGTGTTGCGAGGAATCGTGATTTTCGCCAACTTTCCTGACCTTCTTCTTGTTCGCCGTGATACTTAATGAAAAGATTTTGATACCTTTGGATCCTCAACTTGTTCACAGTGACCTCACAAAGTTTCAAGGTGAGCCCATGAAAGCTCTATGACAAGTGCGTTCACATACCATTGGTGCGAAATGGCCAAAATCTGCAATACATTTACTTTCAATCCAAGATGGCGGCTTTCCCGTTCGTTTTAGAGCATAGGCTGCTTTGAATTTTTTGACCGTCCTGACCTAAGGAACGCGTGAGTACCAAGTTTAGTGCATGTACATTAAACGTGCTCCTCAGGAGGACAAGTTTTACGGGTTGTAAGAGTTTAGCCTTTTGTTGTGAAAAATATGAATGAACGCCAACTTTGGCGCCCCCTATCTCAAAAACCATGTGACATTTTAAAAAACTTTTAATAACTTTAGATCCTCAACTTATTCACAGTGACCTCAACCAGTTTGAAGGTGATCGAATTAAAGCTCTATGACAAGTGCGTTCACATACCATTGGTGCGAAATGGCCAAAATCTGCGAAAAATGTACTTTCAATCCAAAATGGCGGCTTTCCTGTTCGTTTTAGAGGTTCGGCTACGCTGACTTTTTTGACCGTCTGGACCTAACGAACGCGTGAGTACCAAGTTTCGTGCATGTACATTCAACGTGCTCCTCAGGAGGACAAGTTTTACAGGTTGTAAGAGTTTTGCCTTTTGTTGTGAAAAATATGAATGAACACCAACTTTGGCGCCCCCTATCTCGTACACCGAGCGACATTTTAAAAAGCTTTCAGTAACTTATGCTTGGCAACTTGTTCACAGTGACCTCACTAATTTTCAAGGTGATCGCACAAAAACTCTAGGACAAGTTCATTCAAATATCAGGTGTCATAGTGGCTGCTGTCACAAGGGGGCGCTGTTTTTGAAAGTGAATATTTTCAAATAGGTGTCTTCAGGGCCAGACTATCATCAATCCTAGCAAGTTTGGTTCAGATTGGACTCAGTTTAGCAAAGTTGTAGCAGTTTGTTTTTTTGTCACAAATATCTGACTTTGCAGTGTTGCTATGGCAACACCGTTGCGCCATTTGTTATCATAATAAGCACGCATCATCTTTCATGTGTTTTAAATGTTGTCACAAATTTTGAGTTTGATACGATTAAATATGTAAAAGTTATTACCGAAATTGTGTATTTGTTGTATTTTCTGTTACCACAAGGAGGCGCTGTGCTAAAAATGTACAGTTTTTCCACAGACTTCTTCAGCAATGGTCCATCATCAACCCTAGGTAATTTGGTTGGGAAGTGACCTTCTATCGCAAAGTTATAAGAGTTTTGTTGCCTGTGGCGAAAAATAAAAATTTTCACCAACTTTGCCGGCCCCTTTCTCGTACACCATGATACTTATTAAAAAGTTTTTAGCAACTTTAGATCCTCAACTTGTCCAAAGTGACCTCACCAAGTTTGAACGTGATCCCATGTAAGCTCTAGGACAAGTTCGTTCAAATACCGATGGTGCGATATGGCCAAAATCGGCAAAAAATGAATTTTCAATCCAAGATGGCGGCTTTCCTGTTCGTTTTAGAGCTTCGGCTACGCTGACTTTTTTGACCAGCCCGACCTAAGGAACGCGTGTACCAAGTTTCGTGCATGTACATTAAACATGCTCTTCAGGCCCACAATATTTAGGGGGTGGAGCAGTTATTTGTCCCGCCCACTTTCATTTTTTAACGCACATTCCCCGAAACACTAACAAACGTAAATTTACACCAGGTCTGATGCGCTTGCAAAAATTGGTGAGTTTTGGGGCATGTTCAGGGCCTCAAAAATGCGATTCATTTGGTAGGCGGAAGAAGAAGAAGAAGAACTAGTACCGCAAGCGGTAATCAACGGGTTCGAGCTTGACGGCTCGCGGGTCTCCCTGCGCCCACCTCGCCGTGCGAGTCCTCTCGCTCATCTTCCGTTCATTCATTGCTAGCGGTAGTAGTTATTTTCAGCTTGGACTATTTTCAGCGTCCATGTGTTAAGTTAGAGGGCACTTCCTGTTTAAAATGGCAGACTTCCTCTTTTTCCTATTTAATTTAATTTAATTTAATTTAATTTAATTTAATTTAATTTAATTTAATTTTATGATTAAGTGCAATATAGGCTATGGTATTGGTATTGGTATTGGTTCAATATGTGCAGTAATTGCAAGTTTTAATAAAAATTTAACACTCCACTTGTTTTTTTTATTTTGGCCCCCCGTGTATTTGACTTTGGCATTACTGCTTTACAGACATGTTCCGGGCGGGTTTGAGGTCTCACATATCAAGTTTCAAGTGAATACAGCAATCCCAATTAGAGCAGCATGAGAAACTGTAAATGTTAGATTTGATAGATTTGTAGGCAAATGCCTCCATCATGTGGCGAACAAAGGTTACTGCACTGACGAACCACTCAGTAGAGTAGATCCTGTGCAGTGTTCTTATGTCAACGCCGTTGAACGATTTGTTATCATATTCAGCAAGCATCATCTACCATGTGTTTTACATGTTTTCATTCATTTTGAGTATGATACAATGAAATTTGTTAAAGTTATAAGGGAAATTGTGAACTTGTATTTTATGTTACCACCAGAAGGCGCTGTTTTCAAAATGTACAGTTTTTGCACAAGCATGTTCAGCAAGATCCCATCATCGTTCGTCACGAGTTTGGTTAAGATCTGACCTTCCATCGCAAAGTTATAAGAGTTTGTTGTTGTAGCGAAATACTAGACGTCATATTGTCTGCCGTCAACAGAAGGCACTTTTTTTGAAAGTGAATATTTTCATACAGGCATCTTCAGGGATTGACTATCATCAATCCTAGCAAGTTTGGTTCAGATTGGAATAGCATTCGCAAAGTGGTAGCAGTTTGTTTTTTGTTGCAAATATCTGACTTTGCAGTGTTGTCATTGCAACACTGTTGAACAATTTGTTATCATATTAGGCACGCATCATCTACCATGTGTTTTGAATGTTTTCCCAAATTTTGAGTTTGATACAAGGAAATTTGTTAAAGTTATAAGGGAAATTGTGAACTTGTACTTTCTGTTACCACCAGGTGGCGCTGTTTCAAAAATTTACAGTTTTTGCTTAGGCATCTTTAGCAAAAGCCCATCATCTATCATCACAAGTTTGGTTAAGATCTGACCTTCAATCGCAAAGTTATAAGAGTTTGTTGTGTGTTGCGAAATACCAGACTTCATAGCGTTTGCCACCACCAGGAGGCGATGTTTTCAAAATTTACAGTTTTTGCATAGACATCTTTAGCAAGGGCCCATCATCGATTGTCACTTGTTTGGTTAATATCGGACCTTCTATCGCAAAGTTATAAGAGTTTTTTTGCATGTGGCGAAAATCTTAAATTTTCACCAACTTTGACGCCCCCTTTCTCGTACGCCATGATACTTATTAAAAAGGTTTCAGGAACTTTAGATCCTCAACTTGTCCACAGTGACCTCAGCAAGTTTGAAGGTGATCCCATGAAAGCTCTATGACAAGTGCGTTCACATACCATTGGTGCGAAATGGCCAAAATCAGCAAAAAATTTACTTTCAATCCAAGATGGCGGCGTTCCCGTTCGTTTTAGAGCATAAGCTGCTTTGAATTTTTTGACCGTCTGGACCTAAGGAACGCGTGAGTACCAAGTTTAGTGCATGTACATTCAACATGCTCCTCAGGAGGATAAGTTTTACGGGTTGTAGGAGTTTAGCCTTTTGTTGTGAAAAATATGAATGAACGCCAAATTTGGCGCCCCCTATCTCAAAAACCATGTAACATTTTAAAAAACTTTTAATAACTTTATATCCTCAACTTGTCCACAGTGACCTCAACCAGTTTGAAGGTGATCCCTTTAAAGCTCTATGACAAGTGCGTTCACATACCATTGGTGCGAAATGGGCAAAATCTGCAAAAAATTTACTTTCAATCCAAGATGGCGGCTTTCCTGTTCGTTTTAGAGCTTCGGCTACGCTGACTTTTTTGACCGTCTGGACCTAAGGAATGCGTGAGTACCAAGTTTTGTGCATGTACATTCAACGTGCTCCTCAGGAGGACAATTTTTACGGGTTGTAAGAGTTTCACCTTTTGTTGTGAAAAATATGAATGAACACCAACTTTGGCGCCCCCTATCTCGTACACCGAGCGATATTTTAAAAAGCTTTCAGGAACTTATGCTCGGCAACTTGTTCACAGTGACCTCACCAACTTTCAAGGTGATAGCATAAAAACTCTAGGATTAGTTCATTCAAATATCAGGTGGCATAGTGTCTGCTGTCACCAGGGGGCGCTGTTTTTGAAAGAGAATATTTTCATATAGGCGTCTTCAGGGCCAGATTATCATCAATCAGAGCAAGTTTGGTTCAGATCGGACTCGGATTCGTAAAGTTGTAGCAGTTTGTTTTTTGTCACAAATATCTGACTTTGCGGTGTTGCTGTGGCAACACCGTTGAACGATTTGTTATCATATAAAGCACGCATAATCGACCATGTGTTTTGAATGTTTTCCCAATTTTTGAGTTTGATACGATTAACTCTGTAAAAGTTATTAACGAAATGTTTATTTTTTGGATTTTCTGTTACCACAAGGAGGCGCTGTGCTAAAAATGTACAGTTTTTCCACAGACTTCTTCAGCAATGGTCCATCATCAACCCTAGGTAATTTGGGTGGGATGTGACCTTCTATCGCAAAGTTATAAGAGTTTTGTTGCCTGTGGCGAAACATTAAAATTTTCACCAACTTTGCCGGCCCCTTACTCTTACGCCATAATACCTATTGAAAAGATTTTGTTACCTTTGGATCCTCAACTTGTCCAAAGTGACCTCACCAAGTTTGAAGGTGATCCCATGAAAGTTCTAGGACAAATCTGTTCAAATATCATTGGTGCGAAATGGCCAAAATCAGCAAAGCATTTACTTTAAATCCAAGATGGCGGCTTTCCTGTTCGTTTTAGAGCATAGGCTACGCTGACTTTTTTGACCGGCCCGACCTAAGGAACACGTGTACCAATTTTTGTGCATGTACATTAAACGTGCTCCTCAGGACCACAATTTTTAGGGGGTGGAGCAGTTTTTTGGCCCGTCCACTTTCACCAGGGGGCGCTGATTTTGACTTGAAATATTTTCACATAGGTTTGTTCAGGACCAGACTATCAACAATCCTAGCAAGTTTGGTTCAGATTGGACCAGGATTGGCAAAGTTGTAACAGTTTTTTTTTTGTAGTATTTTCTACCACCACCAGGAGGCGCTGTTTTCAAAATGTATTGTTTTCGGCAATATAGTCGCCTTCAGCAACTACCCATTATCAATAATAGGAAGTTTGGTTGGGATTGGATCTTCCATCGCAAAGTTATAAGAGTTTTGCTTTTTGTTGTGAAAAATAGGAATTTACACCCACTTTGGCGCCCCCTATCTCGTACACCATGAGACATTTTAAAAAACTTTTGATAACTTAAGCTCCTCAACTGGTTCACAGTGACCTCACCGAGTTTAAAGGTGAGCGCACAAGAACTCTAGGATTAATTCCTTCAAATACCAGAGGTCATATTGTCTCCGTCACCAGGGGGTGCTGTTTTTGAAAGTGAATATTTTCATATAGACGTCTTCAGGGCTGGACTATCATCAATCCTAGAAAGTTTGGTTCAGATTGGACTAGGATTCGCAAAGTTGTAGCAGTTTGTTTTTTTGTCGCAAAAATCCGACTTTGCATCATTACCATGGCAACATCATGTAACTCGACGCCATCATATTGAGCATGCATCATCTACCTTGTGTTTTGGGTGATTTTTACCAATTTTGAGTTTGATACGATAATCTCTGTAAAAGTTATTCCCGAAATTGTAAAAGTAACTTTTTTTTTTAATTTTCTGCCACCAACAGGAGGCGATGTTTACAAACTTGACAGTTTTTGCATAGGCCTCTTCAGCAAGGGCCCATCATCAATCGCCACAAGTTTGGTTAAGATCGGACCTTCTATCGCAAAGTTATAAGAGGTTTGTTGCGTGTGGCGAAAATCGTGAATTTTCACCAACTTTGACGCCCCCTTTCTCGTACGCCATGATACTTATTAAAAAGTTTTCAGGAACTTTAGATCCTCAACTTGTCCACAGTGACCTCACCAAGTTTGAACGTGATTCCATGTAAGCTCTGGGACAAGTTAGTTCAAATACCGATGGTGCGAAATGGCCAAAATCGCCTCTGTTTTGGCGTGCAATCCAAGATGGCGTCCTTCCTGTAGGATTCACAGGGAAGTTGTCATCGACTTTTTTGACCGTCCACACCTCATGAACATGTGTGCCAAGTTTCGTTCATGTGCGTTAAACCAGAGAGCAGATGACCTAATAGAAGTTTTTTGCGTCAGTTTTTAGCCCCGCCCTCTTCCATTTTTTGACGCACATTCCTTGAAACATTGATATACGTAATTTTACACCAGGTCTGATGGGGTTGCAAAATTTGGTGAGTTTTGGGGCATGGGAAAGGCCTCAAAAACGCAATTCATTTGGAGGAATAATAATAAGAATAATCTTAGCGATTATAATAGGGTTCTTGCGCAACCAAGTTGCTCGAACCCTAATAAGAATAATCTTCACAGTTTCAATAGGGTTCTTGCAACCTTGTTGCTCGAACCCTAACTAGTACCGCAAGCGGTAATCAACGGGTTCGAGCTTGACGGCTCGCGGGTCTCCCTGCGCCCACCTCGCCGTGCGAGACGTCTAGCTCATCTTCCGTTCATTCACCGCTTGCGGCAGTAGTAATTTTCAGCTTAGACTATTTTCAGCGTCCATGTGCTAAGTTAGATGGCACTTCCTGTTTAAAATGGCCGACTTCCTGTTTGGTGAAAGGTGTGTCCGTAAACGTGTTCAGGGACGTTCCTTTGACTCACATATCAAGTTTTGTGAAGATTGGAAAATGTTAGACTTGACTTCCTGTTTCGGGAGTTCTACTTCCTGTAGGGAGGTTATTCTTTACAGCACATATGTCAGAATCAAGGCCCGTGAATGAGTTATGTCTGCCCGCGGGATGATTTTTAATTACTATTAAAACCGGCTTGCACTATTATGTGCCCTCAGCACCATAATACTACACATCCCAAGATGCACTGTGAGTGCGCTCCCGTGTCATCCTTCATGAACAGCATCACAGTCACAGTGGAAAACTAAACATTGCTGTCATTTTTCATCTCCCTCTCCCCCAAATAGACAAATAGAAAAGTAGACGGTGAAAACAGGGTTTTCAAGACAGGTGGGAGGCAGAATAATGTTCACCGAAGTAAAAGGAAAGCCTTTGTGTCTTGTGTGTGGAGACAGTGTGTCGTTATGAAAGAATATAACTTAAGAAGGCACTATGAAACATGCAACTGTTTTGCACTTTTCAAGTTTGCACTAACTTCTAATTTTATTATAAAAGACAGACATTGGTGAGGATCAGAGCAGCACACTGATTTGTTTTGTAACATGCTGTTTCATTTTTGCATTTATCTTGCCATTGAGCTTTGAAGGAAAATAACATTTTGCTGTTTACCTGTTAAAAAGAAGACGGAAAAACGTTTTCAATTTGTTACTGAAAGAGCCTTGAGAAAATATTGCAACTGATTTTATTTATATTTTGCTTAATTTAATTTAATTTAATTTAATTTAATTTAATTTAATTTAATTTAATGATTGAGTGCAATATAGGCTGTGGTATTGGTATTGGTATTGGTTCAATATGTGCAGTAATTGCAAGTTTTAATAAATATTTAATCCTCCACCTGTACCATTTTTTTTATTTTGCCCCCCCGTGTATTTGACTTTGGCATTACTGCTTTACAGACATGTTCCGGACGGGTCTGAGGTCTCACGTATGAAGTTTCAAGTGGATACAACAATCCAAATTAGAGCAGCATGAGAAACTGTAAATGTTAGATTTGATAGATTTGTAGGCAAATGCCTCCATCATGTGGCGAACAATGGTTACTGCATGAACAAACCACTCAGTTGAGGGAATCCTTTGCATTTTTGCCAGGCAACACCATTTAACGATTTGTTATCATATTCAGCAAGCATCATCTACCATGGGTTTTACATGTTTTCATTCATTTTGAGTATGATACAATGAAATTTGTTAAAGTTATAAGGGAAATTGTGAAATTGTATTTTCTGTTACCACCAGAAGGCTCTGTTTTCAAAATGTACAGTTTTTGCATAAGCATCTTCAGCAAGATCCCATCATCGATCGTCACAAGTTTGGTTAAGATCTGACCTTCCATCGCAAAGTTATAAGAGTTTGTTGTTGTAGCGAAATACCAGACGTCATATTGTCTGCCGTCAACAGGTGGCACTGTTTTTGAAAGTGAATATTTTCATATAGGCATCTTCAGGAATTAAATATCATCAATCCTAGCAAGTTTGATTCAGATTGGAATAGTATTCGCAAAGTGGTAGCTGTTTGTTTTTTGTCGCAAATATCTGACTTTGCAGTTTTGGCATGGCAACACTGTTGAACAATTTGTTATCATATTAGGCACGCATCATCTACCATGTGTTTTGAATGTTTTCCCAAATTTTGAGTTTGATACAAGGAAATTTGTTAAAGTTATAAGGGAAATTGTGAACTTGTACTTTCTGTTACCAACAGGTGGCGCTGTTTCCAAAATTTACAGTTTTTGCATAGGCATCTTCAGCAAAAGCCCATCATTGATCATCACAAGTTTGGTTAAGATCTGACCTTCAATCGCAAAGTTATAAGAGTTTGTTGTGTGTTGCGAAATACCAGCCTTCATAGCGTTTGCCACCACCAGGAGGCGATGTTTTCAAAATTTACAGTTTTTGCATAGACATCTTTAGCAAGGGCCCATCATCGATTGTCACTTGTTTGGTTAATATCTGACCTTCCATGGCAAAGTTATAAGAGATTGTTGTGGGTTGCGAGGAATCGTGATTTTCGCCAACTTTCCTGACCTTCTTCTTGTTCGCCGTGATACTTAATGAAAAGATTTTGATACCTTTGGATCCTCAACTTGTCCACAGTGACCTCACAAAGTTTCAAGGTGATCCCATGAAAGCTCTATGACAAGTGCGTTCACATACCATTGGTGCGAAATGGCCAAAATCTGCAAAAAATGTACTTTCAATCCAAGATGGCTGCTTTCCCGTTCATTTTAGAGCATAGGCTGCTTTGAATTTTTTGACCGTCCTGACCTAAGGAACGCGTAAGTACCAAGTTTAGTGCATGTACATTAAACGTGCTCCTCAGGAGGACAAGTTTTACGGGTTGTAAGAGTTTCGCCTGTTGTTGTGAAAAATATGAATGAACGCCAACTTTGGCGCCCCCTATCTCAAAAACCATGTGACATTTTAAAAAACTTTTAATAACTTTAGATCCTCAACTTATTCACAGTGACCTCACCCAGTTTGAAGGTGATCCCTTTAAAGCTCTATGACAAGTGCGTTCACATACCATTGGTGCGAAATGGCCAAAATCTGCGAAAAATGTACTTTCAATCCAAATGGCGGCTTTCCTGTTCGTTTTAGAGGTTCGGCTACGCTGACTTTTTTGACCGTCTGGACCTAACGAACGCGTGAGTACCAAGTTTCGTGCATGTACATTCAACGTGCTCCTCAGGAGGACAAGGTTTACTGGTTGTAAGAGTTTTGCCTTTTGTTGTGAAAAATATGAATGAACACCAACTTTGGCGCCCCCTATCTCGTTCACCGAGCGACATTTTAAAAAGCTTTCAGTAACTTATGCTCGGCAACTTGTTCACAGTGACCTCACTTATTTTCAAGGTGATCGCACAAAAACTCTAGGACAAGTTCATTCAAATATCAGGTGTCATAGTGGCTGCTGTCACAAGGGGGCGCTGTTTTTGTAAGTGAATATTTTCATATAGGTGTCTTCTGGGCAGGACTATCATCAATCCTAGCAAGTTTGGTTCAGATTAGACTCAGTTTCGCAAAGTTGTAGCAGTTTGTTTTTTTGTCACAAATATCTGACTTTGCAGTGTTGCTATGGCAACACCGTTGCGCCATTTGTTATCATAATAAGCACGCATCATCTTTCATGTGTTTTAAATGTTGTCACAAATTTTGAGTTTGATACGATTAAATATGTAAAAGTTATTACTGAAATTGTGTATTTGTTGTATTTTCTGTTACCACAAGGAGGCGCTGTGCTAAAAATGTACAGTTTTTCCACAGACTTCTTCAGCAATGGTCCATCATCAACCCTAGGTAATTTTGTTGGGAAGTGACCTTCTATCGCAAAGTTATAAGAGTTTTGTTGCCTGTGGCGAAAAATAAAAATTTTCACCAACTTTGCCGGCCCCTTTCTCGTACACCATGATACTTATTAAAAAGTTTTTAGCAACTTTAGATCCTCAACTTGTCCAAAGTGACCTCACCAAGTTTGAACTTGATCCCATGTAAGCTCTAGGACAAGTTCGTTCAAATACCGATGGTGCGATATGGCCAAAATCGGCAAAAAATGAATTTTCAATCCAAGATGGCGGCTTTCCTGTTCGTTTTAGAGCATAGGCTACGCTGACTTTTTTGACCGTCCCGACCTAAGGAACGCGTGTACCAAGTTTCGTGCATGTACATTAAACGTGCTCCTCAGGCCCACAAGTTTTAGGGGGTGGAGCAGTTATTTGCCCCGCCCACTTTCATTTTTTAACGCACATTCCCCGAAACATTGATATACGTAATTTTACACCAGGTCTGATGGGTTGCAAAATTCTGTGAGTTTTGGGCATGAAAGGCCTCAAAAACGCTGACCATTTGGAGGAATAATAATAAGAATAATCTTAGCGATTATAATAGGGTTCTTGCGCAACCAAGTTGCTCGAACCCTAACTAGTACCGCAAGCGGTAATTAACGGGTTCGAGCTTGACGGCTCGCGAGTCCCCACGCGTCCACGTCGCAGCGCGAGTCCTCTTCCTCATCTTCCGTTCATTCACCGCTTGTGGTACTGTTTTTTTCAGCTGCATCCCTGCGCAATGTCAGGTGTGTCCTTTTAAAATGGCCGTCTTCCTGTTGGGTGAAAGGCGTGTCCGTAAACGTGTTTAGGGAAGGTACCTTGACTTACATAACAAGGGTGCATTTTCTCTTTTTTCCCTCTGTTACTTTTTCGCTCTTCTCATTTTCCCTGGGTTTTTTTTCCTTGGCCCCTCTTGCAGTACCTTTTGCCCCATATTTCCCTTTCAGAGCAGCATGAGAAACTGTAAATGTTAGATTTGATAGATTTGTAGGCAAATGCCTCCATCATGTGGCGAACAAAGGTTACTGCACTGACGAACCACTCAGTAGAGTTGATCCTGTGCAGTGTTCTTATGTCAACACCGTTGAACGATTTGTTATCATATTCAGCAAGCATCATCTACCATGTGTTTTACATGTTTTCATTCATGATGATGATACAATGATGATACAATGAAATTTGTTAAAGTTATAAGGGAAATTGTGAACTTGTATTTTCTGTTACCACCAGAAGGCGCTGTTTTCAAAATGTACAGTTTTTGCATAAGCATCTTCAGCAAGATCCCATCATCGATCGTCATGAGTTTGGTTAAGATCTGACCTTCCATCGCAAAGTTATAAGAGTTTGTTGTTGTAGCAAAATGCCAGACGTCATATTGTCTGCCGTCAACAGGGGGCACTGTTTTTGAAAGTGAATATTTTCATATAGGCATCTTCAGGGATTGACTATCATCAATCCTAGCAAGTTTGGTTCAGATTGGAATAGCATTCGCAAAGTGGTAGCAGTTTGTTTTTTGTCGCAAATATCTGACTTTGCAGTGTTGTCATGGCAACACTGTTGAACAATTTGTTATCATATTAGGCACGCATCATCTACCATGTGTTTTGAATGTTTTCCCAAATTTTGAGTTTGATACAAGGAAATTTGTTAAAGTTATAAGGGAAATTGTGAACTTGTACTTTCTGTTACCACCAGGTGGCGCTGTTTCCAAAATTTACAGTTTTTGCAAAGGCATCTTCAGCAAGAGCCCATCATCGATCATCACAAGTTTGATTAAGATCTGACCTTCAATAGCAAAGTTATAAGAGTTTGTTGTGTGTTGCGAAATACCAGACTTCCTAGTGTTTGCCACCACCAGGAGGCACTGTTTTCGAAATTTACAGTTTTTGCATAGACATCTTTAGCAAGAGCCCATCATCGATTGTCACTAGTTTGGTTAATATCTGACCTTCCATGGCAAAGTTATAAGAGATTGTTGTGTGTTGCGAGGAATCGTGATTTTCGCCAACTTTGCCGCCCTTCTTCTTGTTCGCCGTGATACTTAATGAAAAGATTTTGATACCTTTGTATCCTCAACTTGTCCACAGTGACCTCAGCAAGTTTGAAGGTGATCCCATGAAAGCTCTATGACAAGTGCGTTCACATAACATTGGTGCGAAACGGCCAAAATCTACTTTCAATCCAAGATGGCGGCTTTCCCGTTCGTTTTAGAGCATAGGCTGCTTTGAATTTTTTGACCGTCCTGACCTAAGGAACGCGTGAGTACCAAGGTTAGTGCATGTACATTAAACGTGCTCCTCAGGAGGACAAGTTTTAGGGGTTATAAGAGTTTTTCCTTTTGTTGTGAAAAATATGAATGAACGCCAACTTTGGCGCCCCCTATCTCAAAAACCATGCGACATTTTGAAAAACTTTTAATAACTTTAGATCTTCAACTTGTCCACAGTGACGTCACCCAGTTTGAAGGTGATCCCATTAAAGCTCTATGACAAGTGCGTTCACATACCATTGGTGCGAAATGGCCAAAATCTGCAAAAAATTTACTTTCAATCCAAGATGGCGGCTTTCCTGTTCGTTTTAGAGCTTTGGCTACGCTGACTTTTTTGACCGTCTGGACCTAAGGAATGCGTGAGTACCAGGTTTCGTGGATGTACATTCAACGTGCTCCTCAGGAGGACAAGTTTTACGGGTTGTAAGAGTTTCGCCTTTTGTTGTGAAAAGTATGAATGAACACCAACTTTGGCGCCCCCTATCTCGTACACCGAGTGACATTTTAAAAAGCTTTCAGTAACTTATGCGCGGCAACTTTTTCACAGTGACCTCACCAACTTTCAAGGTGATCGCATAAAAACTCTAGGAGAAGTTCATTCAAATATCAGGTGTCATAGTGTCTGTTGTCACCAGGAGGCGCTGTTTTTGAAAGTGAACATTTTCATATAGGTGTCTTCAGGGCCGGACTATCATCAATCCTAGCAAGTTTGGTTCAGATTGGACTCAGATTCGCAAAGTTGTAGCAGTTTGTTTTTTTGTCACAAATATCTGACTTTGCAGTGTTGCTATGGCAACACCGTTAAACAATTTGTTATTATAATAAGCACGCATCATCTATAATGTGTTTTGAACGTGTTCACAAATTTTGAGTTTGATACGATTAACTATGTAAAAGTTATTACCGAAATTGTGTATTTGTTGTATTTTCTGTTACCACAAGGAGGCGCTGTGCTAAAAATGTACAGTTTTTCCACAGACTTCTTCAGCAATGGTCCATCATCAACCCTAGGTCATTTGGTTGGGATGTGACCTTCTATTGCAAAGTTATAAGAGTTTTGTTGCCTGTGGCGAAAAATAAAAATTTTCACCAATTTTGCCGGCACCTTTCTCGTACGCCATGATACTTATTAAAAAGTTTTTAACTACTTTAGATCCTCAACTTGTCCAAAGTGACCTCACCAAGTTTGAACGTGATCCCATGTAAGCTCTAGGACAAGTTCGTTCAAATACCGATGGTGCGAAATGGCCAAAATCGGCAAAAAATGAATTTTCAATCCAAGATGGCGGCTTTCCTGTTCGTTTTAGAGCATAGGCTACGCTGACTTTTTTGACCGGCCCGACCTAAGGAACGCGTGTACCAAGTTTCGTGCATGTACATTAAACGTGCTTCTCAGGCCCACACGATTTAGGGGGTGGAGCAGTTATTTGCCACGCCCACTTTCATTTTTTAACACACATTCCCCGAAACACTAACAAACGTAAATTTACACCAGGTCTGATGCGCTTGCAAAAATTGGTGAGTTTTGGGGCATGTTCAGGGCCTCAAAAATGCGATTCATTTGGTAGGCGGAAGAAGAAGAAGAAGAACTAGTACCGCAAGCGGTAATCAACGGGTTCGAGCTTGACGGCTCGCGAGTCCCCGTGCGTCCACGTCGCAGCGCGAGTCCTCTTCCTCATCTTCCGTTCATTCACCGCTTGTGGTACTGGTTATTTTCAGCTGCATCCCCGCGCAATGTCAGGCGTGTCCGTTTAAAATGGCCGTCTTCCTGTTGGGTGAAAGGCGTGTCCGTAAACGTGTTTAGGGAAGGTACCTTGACTTACATAATAAGTTTCGTGTGGATCGGAGAATGTCAGACATTACTTCCTGTTTCGGGAGTTGTACTTCCTGTAAGGAGGTCATCCTTTACAGACATGTTCAGGGCCGGTCTGAGGTCTGAGGTCTAACAGTGTGATTTTGTCTATAAGTTGTTATTTTTGTGAAAAACAACTGATGGTATCAGAATTGAAGCTGAATTTTAGAAATAACTAGTTATTTTTGTGATAGAACATCTGATGGTATAAGAATTTAGGGTGCATTTTCTCTTTTTTCCCTCTGTTACTTTTTCGCTCTTCCCATTTTCCCTGTTTTTTTTTCCTTGGCCCCTCTTGCAGTACCTTTTGCCCCATCTTTCCCTTTCAGAGCAGCATGAGAAACTGTAAATGTTAGATTTGATAGATTTGTAGGCAAATGCCTCCATCATGTGGCGAACAAAGGTTACTGCACTGACGAACCACTCAGTAGAGTAGATCCTGTGCAGTGTTCTTATGTCAACACCGTTGAACGATTTGTTATCATATTCAGCAAGCATCATCTACCATGTGTTTTACATGTTTTCATTCATTTTGAGTATGATACAATGAAATTTGTTAAAGTTATAAGGGAAATTGTGAACTTGTATTTTATGTTACCACCAGAAGGCGCTGTTTTCAAAATGTACAGTTTTTGCACAAGCATCTTCAGCAAGATCCCATCATCGATCGTCACGAGTTTGGTTAAGATCTGACCTTCCATCGCAAAGTTATAAGAGTTTGTTGTTGTAGCGAAATACCAGACGTCATATTGTCTGCCGTCAACAGGGGGCACTGTTTTTGAAAGTGAATATTTTCATACAGGCATCTTCAGGGATTGACTATCATCAATCCTAGCAAGTTTGGTTCAGATTGGAATAGCATTCGCAAAGTGGTAGCAGTTTGTTTTTTGTCGCAAATATCTGACTTTGCAGTGTTGTCATTGCAACACTGTTGAACAATTTGTTATCATATTAGGCACGCATCATCTACCATGTGTTTTGAATGTTTTCCCAAATTTTGAGTTTGATACAAGGAAATTTGTTAAAGTTATAAGGGAAATTGTGAACTTGTACTTTCTGTTACCACCAGGTGGCGCTGTTTCCAAAATTTACAGTTTTTGCTTAGGCATCTTTAGCAAAAGCCCATCATCTATCATCACAAGTTTGGTTAAGATCTGACCTTCAATCGCAAAGTTATAAGAGTTTGTTGTGTGTTGCGAAATACCAGACTTCCTATTGTTTGCCACCACCAGGAGGCGATGTTTTCAAAATTTACAGTTTTTGCATAGACATCTTTAGCAAGGGCCCATCATCGATTGTCACTAGTTTGGTCAATATCTGACCTTCCATGGCAAAGTTATAAGAAATTGATGTGTGTTGCGAGGAATCGGGATTTTCGCCAACTTTGCTGCCCTTCTTCTTGTTCGCCGTGATACTTAATGAAAAGATTTTGATACCTTTGGATCCTCAACTTGTCCACAGTGACCTCACAAAGTTTGAAGGTGATCCCATTAAAGCTCTATGACAAGTGCGTTCACATACCATTGATGCGAAATGGCCAAAATCTGCAATACATTTACTTTCAATCCAAGATGGCGGCTTTCCTGTTAGTTTTAGAGCATAGGCTGCTTTGAATTTTTTGACCGTCCCGACCTAAGGAACGTGTGAGTACCAGGTTTAGTGCATGTACATTCAACGAGCTCCTCAGGAGGACAAGTTTTTGGGGTTATAAGAGTTTAGCCTTTTGTTGAGAAAAATATGAATGAACACCAACTTTGGCGCCCCCTATCTCGAAAACCATGCGACATTTTGAAAAACTTTTAATAACTTTAGATCCTCAACTTGTCCACAGTGACCTCACCTAGTTTGAAGGTGATCCCATAAAAGCTCTATGACAAGTGCGTTCACATACCATTGGTGCGAAATGGCCAAAATCTGCCAAAAATGTACTTTCAATCCAAGATGGCGGCTTTCCTGTTCGTTTTAGAGCTTCGGCTACGCTGACTTTTTTGACCGTCTGGACCTAAGGAACGCGTGAGTACCAAGTTTCGTGCATGTACATTCAACGTGCTCCTCAGGAGGACAAGTTTTACGGGTTGTAAGAGTTTCACCTTTTGTTGTGAAAAATATGAATGAACACCAACTTTGGCGCCCCCTATCTCGTACACCGAGCGACATTTTAAAAAGCTTTCAGGAACTTATGCTCGGCAACTTGTTCACAGTGACCTCACCAACTTTCAAGATGATCGCATAAAAACTCTAGGATTAGTTCATTCAAATATCAGGTGTCATAGTGTCTGCTGTCACCAGGGGGCGCTGTTTTTGAAAGTGAATATTTTCATATAGGCGTCTTCAGGGCCAGACTATCATCAATCCAAGCAAGTTTGGTTCAGATCGGACTCGGATTCGTAAAGTTGTAGCAGTTTGTGTTTTGTCACAAATATCTGACTTTGCAGTGTTGCTGTGGCAACACCGTTGAACGATTTGTTATCATATTAAGCACGCATCATCGAACATGTGTTTTAAATGTTTTCCCAATTTTTGAGTTTGATACGATTAACTCTGTAAAAGTTATAACCGAAATTGTTTTTTTTTGTATATTTTGTTACCACAAGGAGGCACTGTGCTCAAAATTTACGTTTTTTTCACAGACTTCTTCAGCAATGGTCCATCATCAACCCTAGGTAATTTGGTTGGGATGTGACCTTCTATCGCAAAGTTATAAGAGTTTTGTTGCCTGTGGCGAAACATTAAAATTTTTACCAACTTTGCCGGCCCCTTACTCTTACGCCATAATACCTATTGAAAAGATTTTGATACCTTTGGATCCTCAACTTGTCCAAAGTGACCTCACCAAGTTTGAAGGTGATCCCATGAAAGATCTAGGACAAATCTGTTCAAATATCATTGGTGTGAAATGGCCAAAATCAGCAAAGCATTTACTTTCAATCCAAGATGGCGGCTTTCCTGTTAGTTTTAGAGCATAGGCTACGCTGACTTTTTTGACCGGCCCGACCTAAGGAACACGTGTACCAAGTTTTGTGCATGTACATTAAACGTGCTCCTCAGGACCACAAGTTTTAGGGGGTGGAGCAGGTTTTTGGCCCGTCCACTTTCACCAGGGGGCGCTGATTTTGACTTGAAATATTTTCACATAGGTTTGTTCAGGGCCAGACTATCAACAATCCCAGCAAGTTTGGTTCAGATTGGACCAGGATTGGCAAAGTTGTAACAGTTTTTTTTTTTTTGTATTTTCTACCACCACCAGGAGGCGCTGTTTTCAAAATGTATTGTTTTCAGCAATATAGTCGCCTTCAGCAACTACCCATTATCAATCATAGGAAGTTTGGTTGGGATTGGATCTTCCATCGCAAAGTTATAAGAGTTTTGCTTTTTGTTGTGAAAAATAGGAATTTACACCCACTTTGGCGCCCCCTATCTCGTACACCATGAGACATTTTAAAAAACTTTTGATAACTTAAGCTCCTCAATTGGTTCACAGTGACCTGACCAAGTTTAAAGGTGATCGCACTAGAACTCTAGGACTAGTTCATTCAAATACCAAGGGTCATATTGTCTTTGTCACCAGGGGGCGGTGTTCCCGAAATTGAATATTTTCATATAGACGTCTTCTGGGCCGGACTATCATCAATCCTAGCAAGTTTGGTTCAGATGGGACTAGGATTCGCAAAGTTGTAGCAGTGTTTTTTTTTGACGCAAAAATCCGACTTTGCATCATTACCATGGCAACATCATGTAACGATACGCCATCATATTGAGCACGCATAGTCTACCTTGTGTTTAGAGTCTTTTAACCAATTTTGAGTTTGATACAATAATTTCTGTAAAAGTTATTCCCGAAATTGTAAAAGTAACTTTTTTTTTTTAGATTTTCTGCCACCACCAGGAGGCGATGTTTACAAACTTGACAGTTTTTGCATAGGCATCTTCAGCAAGGGCCCATCATCGATCGACACAAGTTTGGTTAAGATCGGACCTTCCATCACAAAGTTATAAGAGTTTTGTTGTGCGTTGCGAGAAATTCGTAATTTTCCCCAAATTTGGCGCCCCCTATCTTGAAAACCATGATACTTATAAGAAGCATTTTAATAACTTAAGATCCTCAACTTGTCCACAGTGACCTCACCAAGTTTAGAGGTGATTCCATGAAAGCTCGAGGACAAGTTCGTTCACATACCATTGCTGCGAAATGGCCAAAATAGGCCAAAAATGGCCGTTCAACCCAAAATGGCGGCCTTCCTGTAGGACTTACAGAGGCGCCAGCACGGACTTTTTGGACCGTCCTGACATGCTTAACATGTGTACCAACTTTCGTGCATGTACGTGAAACAAGAGAAAAATCGGCCTGATGAAAGCTGTTTTTCATTTTCGTAAGCCCCGCCCACTTCCAATTTTGTACGCAGTGTCCCCGAAGTACTTTCAGACGTAAATTTACACCAGGTTTGATGCACTTGCAAAAGTTGGTGAGTTTTCGTGTATGGGAAAGACCTCAAAAAGGCGATTCATTTAGAGGAAAAATAATAATAATAATAAGAATAAACATCACAGTTTCAATAGGGTTCTTGCAACCAAGTTGCTCGAACCCTAACTAGTACCGCAAGCGGTAATCAACGGGTTCGAGCTTGACGGCTCGCGAGTCCCCGTGCGTCCACGTTGCAGCGCGAGTCCTCTTCCTCATCTTCCGTTCATTCACCGCTTGTGGTACTGGTTATTTTCAGCTGCATCCCCGCGCAATGTCAGGCGTGTCCTTTTAAAATGGCCGTCTTCCTGTTGGGTGAAAGGCGTGTCCGTAAACGTGTTTAGGGAAGGTACCTTGACTTACATAACAAGTTTCGTGTGGATCGGAGAATGTCAGACTTTACTTCCTGTTTCGGGAGTTGTACTTCCTGTAAGGAGGTCATCCTTTACAGACATGTTCAGGGCGGGTCTGAGGTCTAACAGTGTGATTTCGTCTATAAGTTGTTATTTTTGTGAAAAACAACTGATGGTATCAGAATTGAAGCTGAATTTTAGAAATAACTAGTTATTTTTGTGATAGAACATCTGATGGTATAAGAATTTAGGGTGCATTTTCTCTTTTTTCCCTCTGTTACTTTTTCTCTCTTCCCATTTTCCCTGTTTTTTTTTTCCTTGGCCCCTCTTGCAGTACCTTTTGCCCCATCTTTCCCTTTCAGAGCAGCATGAGAAACTGTAAATGTTAGATTTGATAGATTTGTAGGCAAATGCCTCCATCATGTGGCGAACAAAGGTTACTGCACTGACAAACCACTCAGTAGAGTGGGTCCTGTGCAGTGTTCTTATGTCAACACCGTTGAACGATTTGTTATCATATTCAGCAAGCATCATCTACCATGTGTTTTACATGTTTTCATTCATTTTGAGTATGATACAATGAAATTTGTTAAAGTTATAAGGGAAATTGTGAACTTGTATTTTCTGTTACCACCAGAAGGCGCTGTTTTTAAAATGTACAGTTTTTGCATAAGCATCTTCAGCAAGATCCCATCATCGATCGTCACTAGTTTGGTTAAGATCTAACCTTTCATCGCAAAGTTATAAGATTTTGTTGTTGTAGCGAAATACCAGACGTCATATTGTCTGCCGTCAACAGGGGGCGATGTTTTCAAAATGTACAGTTTTTGCATAGACATCTTTAGCCAGGGCCGATCATCGATTGTCACTTGTTTAGTTAATATCTGACCTTCCATGGCAAAGTTATAAGAGATTGTTGTGTGTTGCGAGGAATCGTGATTTTCGCCAACTTTCCTGACCTTCTTCTTGTTAGCCGTGATACTTAATGAAAAGATTTTGATACCTTTGGATCCTCAACTTGTCCACAGTGACCTCACAAAGTTTGAAGGTGATCCCATTAAAGCTCTTTGACAAGTGCGTTCACATACCATTGGTGCGAAATGGCCAAAATCTGCTAAAAATGTACTTTCAATCCAAGATGGCGGCTTTCCTGTTCGTTTCAGAGCTTAGGCTGCTTTGAATTTTTTGACCGTCCCGACCTAAGGAACGCGTGAGTACCAAGTTTAGTGCATGTACATTAAACGTGCTCCTCAGGAGGACAAGTTTTACGGGTTGTAAGAGTTTTGCCTTTTGTTGTGAGAAATATGAATGAACGCCAACTTTGGCGCCCCCTATCTCGAAAACAATGGGACATTTTGAAAAACTTTTAATAACTTTAGATCCTCAACTTGTCCACAGTGACCTCACAAAGTTTAAAGGTGATCGCACAAAAGCTCTATGACAAGTTAGTTCACATACCATTGGTGCGAAATGGCCAAAATCTCCCAAAAATTTACTTTCAATCCAAGATGCCGGCTTTCCTGTTCGCTTTAGAGCTTCGGCTACGCTGACTTTTTTGACCGTCTGGACCTAAGGAACGCGTGAGTACCAAGTTTCATGCATGTTCATTCAACGTGATCCTCAGGAGGACAAGTTTTACGGGTTGTAAGAGTTTTGCCTTTTGTTGTGAGAAATATGAATGAACGCCAACTTTGGCGCCCCCTATCTCGAAAACCATGCGACATTTTGAAAAACTTTTAATAACTTTAGCTCCTCAACTTGTCCACAGTGACCTCACAAAGTTTAAAGGTGATCGCACAAAAGCTGTAGGACTAGTTTATTCAAATACCAGGCGTCATAGTGTCTGCTGTCACCAGGGGGCGCTGTTTTTGAAAGTG
>NW_025320786.1:0-23246 GCF_019176455.1 Solea senegalensis
CGAAACTTGGTACACGCGTTCCTTAGGTCGGGACGGTCAAAAAAGTCAGCGTAGCCTATGCTCTAAAACGAACAGGAAAGACGCCATCTTGGATTGAAAATTCATTTTTTGCCGATTTTGGATTTTGGCCATATCGCACCATCGGTATTTGAAAGAACTTGTCCTAGAGCTTACATGGGATCACGTTCAAACTTGGTGAGGTCACTTTGGACAAGTTGAGGATCTAAAGTTGCTAAAAACTTTTTAATAAGTATCATGGTGTACGAGAAAGGGGCCGGCAAAGTTGGTGAAAATTTTTATTTTTAGCCACAGGCAACAAAACTCTTATAACTTTGCGATAGAAGGTCACTTCCCAACCAAATTACCTAGGGTTGATGATGGACCATTGCTGAAGAAGTCTGTGGAAAAACTGTACATTTTTAGCACAGCGCCTCCTTGTGGTAACAGAAAATACAACAAATACACAATTTCGGTAATAACTTTTACATATTTAATCGTATCAAACTCAAAATTTGTGACAACATTTAAAACACATGAAAGATGATGCGTGCTTATTATGATAACAAATGGCGCAACGGTGTTGCCATAGCAACACTGCAAAGTCAGATATTTGTGACAAAAACAAACAAACTGCTACAACTTTGCGAAACTGAGTCCAATCTGAACCAAACTTGCTAGGATTGATGATAGTCTGGCCCTGAAGACACCTATTTGAAAATATTCACTTTCAAAAACAGCGCCCCCTTGTGACAGCAGCCACTATGACACCTGATATTTGAATGAACTTGTCCTAGAGTTTTTGTGCGATCACCTTGAAAATTAGTGAGGACACTGTGAACAAGTTGCCGAGCATAAGTTACTGAAAGCTTTTTAAAATGTCGCTCGGTGTACGAGATAGGGGGCGCCAAAGTTGGTGTTCATTCATATTTTTCACAACAAAAGGCAAAACTCTTACAACCAGTAAAACTTGTCCTCCTGAGGAGCACGTTGAATGTACATGCACGAAACTTGGTACTCACGCGTTCGTTAGGTCCAGACGGTCAAAAAAGTCAGCGTAGCCGAACCTCTAAAACGAACAGGAAAGCCGCCATTTGGATTGAAAGTACATTTTTCGCAGATTTTGGCCATTTCGCACCAATGGTATGTGAACGCACTTGTCATAGAGCTTTAATTCGATCACCTTCAAACTGGTTGAGGTCACTGTGAATAAGTTGAGGATCTAAAGTTATTAAAAGTTTTTTAAAATGTCACATGGTTTTTGAAATAGGGGGCGCCAAAGTTGGCGTTCATTCATATTTTTCACAACAAAAGGCGAAACTCTTACAACCCGTAAAACTTGTCCTCCTGAGGAGCACGTTTAATGTACATGCACTAAACTTGGTACTCACGCGTTCCTTAGGTCAGGACGGTCAAAAAATTCAAAGCAGCCTATGCTCTAAAACGAA
Organism: Solea senegalensis; assembly: GCF_019176455.1. Taxonomy (NCBI): domain Eukaryota; kingdom Metazoa; phylum Chordata; class Actinopteri; order Pleuronectiformes; family Soleidae; genus Solea; species Solea senegalensis. The sequence goes on from NW_025320786.1 coordinate 1,446, forward strand.
CGGGAAAGCAGCCATCTTGGATTGAAAGTACATTTTTGCAGATTTTGGCCATTTCGCACCAATGGTATGTGAACGCACTTGTCATAGAGCTTTCATGGGATCACCTTGAAACTTTGTGAGGTCACTGTGAACAAGTTGAGGATCCAAAGGTATCAAAATCTTTTCATTAAGTATCACGGCGAACAAGAAGAAGGTCCGGAAAGTTGGCGAAAATCACGATTCCTCGCAACACACAACAATCTCTTATAACTTTGCCATGGAAGGTCAGATAGTAACCAAACAAGTGACAATCGCTGATGGGCCCTTGCTAAAGATGTCTATGCAAAAACTGTAAATTTTGAAAACATCGCCTCCTGGTGGTGGCAAACACTAGGAAGTCTGGTATTTCGCAACACACAACAAACTCTTATAACTTTGCGATTGAAGGTCAGATCTTAACCAAACTTGTGATGATCGATGATGGGCTTTTGATGAAGATGCCTATGCAAAAATTGTAAATTTTGGAAACAGCGCCACCTGGTGGTAACAGAAAGTACAAGTTCACAATTTCCCTTATAACTTTAACAAATGTCCTTGTATCAAACTCAAAATTTGGGAAAACATTCCAAAAACATGGTAGATGATGTGTGCCTAATATGATAACAAATTGTTCAACAGTGTTGCCATGACAACACTACAAAGTCAGATATTTGCGACAAAAAACAAACTGCTACCACTTTGCGAATGCTATTCCAATCTGAACCAAACTTGCTAGGATTGATGATAGTCAATCCCTGAAGATGCCTATATGAAAATATTCATTTTCAAAAGCAGTGCCCCCTGTTGACGGCAGACAATATGACGTCTGGTATTTCGCTACAACAACAAACTCTTATAACTTTGCGATGGAAGGTCAGATCTTAACCAAACTCGTGACGCCCGATGATGGGATCTTGCTGAAGATGCTTATCCAAAAACTGTACATTTTGAAAACAGCGCCTTCTGGTGGTAACAGAAAATACAAGTTCACAATTTCCCTTATAACTTTAACAAATTTCATTGTATCATACTCAAAATGAATGAAAACATGAAAAACACATGGTAGATGATGCTTGCTGAATATGATAACAAATCGTTCAATGGTGTTGACATAAGAACACTGCACAGGATCCACTCTACTGAGTGGTTTGTCATTGCAGTAACCTTTGTTCGCCACATGATGGAGGCATTTGCCTACAAATCTATAAAATCTAACATTTACAGTTTCTCATGCTGCTCTGAAAGGGAAAGATGTGGCAAAAGGTACTGCAAGAGGTGCCAAGGAAAAAAAAAACAGGGAAAATGGGAAGAGAGAAAAAGTAACAGAGGGAAAAAAGAGAAAATGCACCCTAAATTCTTATACCATCAGATGTTCTATCACAAAAATAACTAGTTATTTCTAAAATTCAGCTTCAATTCTGATACCATCAGTTGTTTTTCACAAAATTAACAACTTATAGATGAAATCACACTGTTAGACCTCAGACCCGCCCTGAACATGTCTGTAAAGGATGACCTCCTTACAGGAAGTACAACTCCCGAAACAGGAAGTAAAGTCTGACATTCTCCGATCCACACGAAACTTGTTATGTAAGTCAAGGTACCTTCCCTAAACACGTTTACGGACACGCCTTTCACCCAACAGGAAGACGGCCATTTTAAAAGGACACGCCTGACATTGCGCGGGGATGCAGCTGAAAATAACCTGTACCACAAGCGGTGAATGAACGGAAGATGAGGAAGAGGACTCGCGCTGCGACGTGGACGCACAGGGACTCGCGAGCCGTCAAGCTCGAACCCGTCAATTACCGCTTGCGGTACTAGTTATTATTATTAGGTGCCTGCTGCTGCAAGGCATACTAGTCAGAACTCCCTAGAGTTCTCACTAGATTGCATTGCAGAGCAAGCATCTATTGTAATCCTACGCGTTTATTAGGTGCCTGCTGCTGCAAGGCAAACTAGTCAGAACCCTAGGGTTCTCACTAGATTGCATTGCAGAGCAAGCATCTATTGATATTCCAACGCGCGTTTATTAGGTGCCTGCAGCAACAATGCATACTAGTGAGAACCTAGAGTTCTCACTAGAATGCATTGTGCGGAAGCACCTATTGATATTCCAACGCGCGTTTATTAGGTGCCTGCAGCCGCAAGGCATTCTAGTCAGAACTCCCTAGAGTTCTCACTAGATTGCATTGCGTTGCAAGCATCTATTGATATTCCTACGCGTTTATTCTTCTTATTTTTCCTCTTCCTCCCTAAAAGTTTGGCGCGCTTCTCCTCCCGCAGTTCTGAGAAAACCCCAACACAAGTTACATCAAAACGTGCGCCTTGACCGGGAATCGCGTGCTATGACTTTTATAAGCGTTTCCAGTAACCATGGCGACAGAAATCGCAAAAATGTAAAATAATTTCCACTCACACAATAATGGGAAACCGAAAAAAACCAAGCCCACTTTGGAGCATCACAGTGTCGTCATACTTTGCCGTAGAAACATGATTGTTTCTTTAAACGAGTCACAAGACTTGGGACTTTTCGGACCTAAGTCAAAGTTTTGATACATGTTACGGTTTATAAACAATCGCAGTTTACGTTTTGTACTTTTTTTTTACGTTTTCAGATTTTATAATGAGTGTGTATTGCGTGTGTGGGCGGCAGCTAGAGTGTGCCACTCTAGCGAGATCCAGCAAAATAATCACCAAAAATCTCTAAACAAACTCTTCTCCTGCCCACAATTTCCAACCTACACTGATAATTTTTACATCAAAACGTTGCCATGGGCGTCGTCTAACCCTGTGTGTGTTTTCATGTTCATATGACTTGTAGTTTTTCTTCAAATCACCTCAAAGCGCAGACAACTCTGGTCACACTCTCCATTGACTCCCATGTTAAAATGTCTGCTTTTGAGTTCTGGAAAAACCAAGATGAGGGTGATTTTAAAACTGTGGTTTCTCTGTCAATTCTTGCCCGTTTGTCACAAATTTAAATGTGGGAGTTGCCGAAAGCCTCCTGACGCTCACAAACCAGAAATTTTATCTCTATCATCAACCGTTCTTGAAATATGACAATTTTAAAACATGCTGTTTTCTCTGCTTTCTCTGCTGGTTTTGGAGAGATAGAGACAAGCGTGTGTTTGCGTGTGTGTGTGTAAGGAGCAGAGGGGACTTTGGGAGGGGCTTGTCAGTCTCTCTGTATTCTTCCACCCAAAACTTTGACGTCTAACTCCTCCCACAGTTTTGAGAAAACCCCCACACATGTTATATCAAAACGTGCGGCTCGACCGGGACTTGTGTGCGATGACTATTTCTAAGCGTTTCAAGTAACCATGGCCACAAAAATCGCAAAAAACTGCCATATAACTTCCACATACACATGAATGGGAAACAGAGGGGCTTGTGAATCTCTCTCCCCCTCTCTCCTTTAAAACTTGGTCTTTTAAAGGGTGACTCCACCAAAAAGTACTTCCAAGGTGGATTGGATCCAAATCATATAACTTCCACATGCCGCAAGAACTGCAGGCACCCTCGAAATTTCGGCACGGAATTGCCGATCTAGTTCCGCTTGATATTCTCGCGCCCCGCCAAAAGTTTGGCACGCTTCTCCTCCCGCAGTTTTGAGAAACCCCCAACACAAGTTATATCAAAACGTGCGCCTTGACCGGGAATCGTGTGCTATGACTTTTCTAAGACTTTCGCGTAACCATGGCGACAGAAATCGCGAAAATGTAAAATAATTTCCACTCACACAATAATGGGAAACCGAAAAAAACCAAGCCCACTTTGGAGCATCACAGTGTCGTCATACTTTAACGTAGAAACGTGGTTGGAACTTTAAACGGGTCACAAGACTTGGGACTTTTCTGACCTAAGTCAAAGTTTTGATACATGTTACGGTTTTTAAACAATCGCAGTTTACGTTTTGTACTTTTTTTTTATGTTTTCAGATTTTATAATGAGTGTGTGAGTGGTGTGTGGGCGGGAGCTAGAGTGGCCCACTCTAGCGAGATCCAGCAAAATAATCACCAAAAATCTCTAAACAAACTCTTCTCCTGCCCACAATTTCCAACCTACACTGATAATTTTTACATCAAAACGTTGCCATGGGCGTCGTCTAACCCTGTGTGTGTTTTCATGTTCATATGACTTGTAGTTTTTCTTCAAATCACCTCAAAGCGCAGACAACTCTGGTCACACTCTCCATTGACTCCCATGTTAAAATGTCTGCTTTTGAGTTCTGGAAAAACCAAGATGAGGGTGATTTTAAAACTGTGGTTTCTCTGTCAATTCTTGCCCGTTTGTCACAAATTTAAATGTGGGAGTTGCCGAAAGCCTCCTGACGCTCACAAACCAGAAATTTTATCTCTATCATCAACCGTTCTTGAAATATGACAATTTTAAAACATGCTGTTTTCTCTGCTTTCTCTGCTGGTTTTGGAGAGATAGAGACAAGCGTGTGTTTGCGTGTGTGTGTGTAAGGAGCAGAGGGGACTTTGGGAGGGGCTTGTCAGTCTCTCTGTATTCTTCCACCCAAAACTTTGACGTCTAACTCCTCCCACAGTTTTGAGAAAACCCCCACACATGTTATATCAAAACGTGCGGCTCGACCGGGACTTGTGTGCGATGACTATTTCTAAGCGTTTCAAGTAACCATGGCCACAAAAATCGCAAAAAACTGCCATATAACTTCCACATACACATGAACTTGATCTTTTAAAGGGTGACTCCACCAAAAAGTACTTCCAAGGTGGATTGGATCCAAATCATATAACTTCCACATGCCGCAAGAACTGCAGGCACCCTCGAAATTTCGGCACGGAATTGCCGATCTAGTTCTTCTTGATTTTCCTCATCCTTCCGAAAGTTTGGCACGCTACTCCTCCCGCAGCTTTGAGAAAACCCCAACACAAGTTACATCAAAACGTGCGCCTTCACCGGGAATCGTGTGCTATGACTTTTCTAAGACTTTCGCGTAACCATGGCGACAGAAATCGCAAAAATGTAAAATAATTTCCACTCACACAATAATGGGAAACCGAAAAAAACCAAGCCCACTTTGGAGCATCACAGTGTCGTCATACTTTAACGTAGAAACGTGGTTGGAACTTTAAACGGGTCACAAGACTTGGGACTTTTCTGACCTAAGTCAAAGTTTTGATACATGTTACGGTTTTTAAACAATCGCAGTTTACGTTTTGTACTTTTTTTTTACATTTTCAGATTTTATAATGATTGTGTGAGTGGTTTGTGAAGTGTGTGGGCGGATCGCTAGAGTGGCCCACTCTAGCGAGATCCAGCAAAATAATCACCAAAAATCTCTAAACAAACTCTTCTCCTGCCCACAATTTTCAACCTACACTGATAATTTTTACATCAAAACGTTGCCATGGGCGTCGTCTAACCCTGTATGTGTTTTCATGTTCATATGACTTGTAGTTTTTCTTAAAATCACCTCAAAGCGCAGACAACTCCGTTCACACTCTACATCCACTCCCATGTTAAAATGTCTGCTTTTGAGTTCTGGAAAAATCAAGACGAGGGTGATTTTAAAACTGTGATTTCTCTGTCAATTCACGTCCGTTTGTCACAAATTTAAATGTGGGAGTTGCCGAAAGCCTCCTGACGCTCACAAACCAAAAATTTTATCTCTATCATCAACCGTTCTTGAAATATGACAATTTTAAAACATGCTGTTTTCTCAGCTTTCTCTGCTGGTTTTGGAGAGATAGAGACAAGCGTGTGTTTGCGTGTGTGTGTGCGTGTGTGTAAGGAGCAGAGGGGACTTTGGGAGGGGCTTGTCAGTCTCTCTGTATTCTTCCACCCAAAACTTTGACGTCTAACTCCTCCCACAGTTTTGAGAAAACCCCCACACATGTTATATCAAAACGTGCGGCTCGACCGGGACTTGTGTGCGATGACTATTTCTAAGCGTTTCAAGTAACCATGGCCACAAAAATCGCAAAAAACTGCCATATAACTTCCACATACACATGAACTTGATCTTTTAAAGGGTGACTCCACCAAAAAGTACTTCCAAGGTGGATTGGATCCAAATCTCCGGCCATATAACTTCCACATACACATGAATGGGAAACAGAGGGGCTTGTGAATCTCTCTCCCCCTCTCTCCTTTAAAACTTGGTCTTTTAAAGGGTGACTCCACCAAAAAGTACTTCCAAGGTGGATTGGATCCAAATCATATAACTTCCACATGCCGCAAGAACTGCAGGCACCCTCGAAATTTCGGCACGGAATTGCCGATCTAGTTAGGTGCCTGCAGCCACAAGGCATACTAGTCAGAACCCTAGGGTTCTCACTAGAATGCATTGTGCTGCGAGCACATCTTGTAATCCTACGCGTTTATTCTGCTTATTATTCCTCTTCCTCCCGTTTTTTGCCGCGCTTCTCCTCCCGCAGCTTTGAGAAAACCCCCACACAAGTTATATCAAAACGTGCGCCTTGACCGGGAATCGTGAGCTATGATTTTTCTAAGACTTTCGCGTAACCATGGCGACAGAAATCGCGAAAATGTAAAATAATTTTCACTCATTTCCACTCACACAATAATGGGAAACCGAAAACAACCAAGCCCACTTCGGAGCATCACAGTGTCGTCATACTTTAACGTAGAAACGTGGTTGGAACTTTAAACGGGTCACAAGACTTGGGACTTTTCTGCCCTAAGTCAAAGTTTTGATCCATGTTACGGTTTTTAAACAATCGCAGTTTACGTTTTGTACTTTTTTTTTACGTTTTCAGATTTTATAATGATTGTGTGAGTGGTTTGTGAAGTGTGTGGGCGGATCGCTAGAGTGGCCCACTCTAGCGAGATCCAGCAAAATAATCACCAAAAATCTCTAAACAAACTCCTCTCCTGCCCACAATTTTCAACCTACACTGATAATTTTTACATCAAAACGTTGCCATGGGCGTCGTCTAACCCTGTGTGTGTTTTCATGTTCATATGACTTGTAGTTTTTCTTAAAATCACCTCAAAGCGCGGACAACTCCGGTCACACTCTCCATTGACTCCCATGTTAAAATGTCTGCTTTTGAGTTCTGGAAAAATCAAGACGAGGGTGATTTTAAAACTGTGATTTCTCTGTCAATTCTTGCCCGTTTGTCACAAATTTAAATGTGGGAGTTGCCGAAAGCCTCCTGACGCTCACAAACCAAAAATTTTATCTCTATCATCAACCGTTCTTGAAATATGACAACTTAAAAACATGCTGTTTTCTCTGATTTCTCTGCTGGTTTTGGAGAGATAGAGACAGTCGTGTGTTTGCGTGTGTGTGTGCGTGTGTGTAAGGAGCAGAGGGGACTTTGGGAGGGGCTTGTCAGTCTCTCTGTACTCTTCCACCCAAAACTTTGACGTCTAACTCCTCCCACAGTTTTGAGAAAACCCCCACACATGTTATATCAAAACGTGCGGCTCGACCGGGACTTGTGTGCGATGACTATTTCTAAGCGTTTCAAGTAACCATGGCGACAAAAATCGCAAAAAACTGCCATATAACTTCCACATACACATGAATGGGAAACAGAGGGGCTTGTGAATCTCTCTCCCCCTCTCTCCTTTAAAACTTGGTCTTTTAAAGGGTGACTCCACCAAAATGTCCACGTACTTCCAAGGTGGATTGGATCCAAATCATATAACTTCCACATGCCGCAAGAACTGCAGGCACCCTCGAAATTTCGGCACGGAATTGCCGATCTAGTTCTTCTTCTTCTTCTCGCGCCCCCCCAAAAGTTTGGCGCGCTTCTCCTCCCGCAGTTTTCAGAAACCCCCAACACAAGTTACATCAAAACGTGCGCCTTGACCGGGAATGGTGTGCTATGACTTTTCTAAGACTTTCGCGTAACCATGGCGACAGAAATCGCGAAAATGTAAAATAATTTCCACTCACACAATAATGGGAAACCGAAAAAAACCAAGCCCACTTTGGAGCATCACAGTGTCGTCATACTTTAACGTAGAAACGTGGTTGGAACTTTAAACGGGTCACAAGACTTGGGACTTTTCTGACCTAAGTCAAAGTTTTGATACATGTTACGGTTTTTAAACAATCGCAGTTTACGTTTTGTACTTTTTTTTTACGTTTTCAGATTTTATAATGATTGTGTGAGTGGTTTGTGAAGTGTGTGGGCGGATCGCTAGAGTGGCCCACTCTAGCGAGATCCAGCAAAATAATCACCAAAAATCTCTAAACAAACTCCTCTCCTGCCCACAATTTTCAACCTACACTGATAATTTTTACATCAAAACGTTGCCATGGGCGTCGTCTAACCCTGTGTGTGTTTTCATGTTCATATGACTTGTAGTTTTTCTTAAAATCACCTCAAAGCGCGGACAACTCCGGTCACACTCTCCATTGACTCCCATGTTAAAATGTCTGCTTTTGAGTTCTGGAAAAATCAAGACGAGGGTGATTTTAAAACTGTGATTTCTCTGTCAATTCTTGCCCGTTTGTCACAAATTTAAATGTGGGAGTTGCCGAAAGCCTCCTGACGCTCACAAACCAAAAATTTTATCTCTATCATCAACCGTTCTTGAAATATGACAACTTTAAAACATGCTGTTTTCTCTGATTTCTCTGCTGGTTTTGGAGAGATAGAGACAGTCGTGTGTTTGCGTGTGTGTGTGTGCGTGTGCGTAAGGAGCAGAGGGGACTTTGGGAGGGGCTTGTCAGTCTCTCTGTATTCTTCCACCCAAAACTTTGACGTCTAACTCCTCCCACAGTTTTGAGAAAACCCCCACACATGTTATATCAAAACGTGCGGCTCGACCGGGACTTGTGTGCGATGACTATTTCTAAGCGTTTCAAGTAACCATGGCGACAAAAATCGCAAAAAACTGCCATATAACTTCCACATACACATGAATGGGAAACAGAGGGGCTTGTGAATCTCTCTCCCCCTCTCTCCTTTAAAACTGGGTGACTCCACCAAAAAGTACTTCCAAGGTGGATTGGATCCAAATCATATAACTTCCACATGCCGCAAGAACTGCAGGCACCCTCGAAATTTCGGCACGGAATTGCCGATCTAGTTATTATTAGTCCTCCAAATGAATAGCGTTTTTGAGGCCTTTCCCATGCCCCAAAACTCACCAAATTTTGCAACCCCATCAGACCTGGTGTAAAATTACGTCTATTAGTGTTTCAGGGAATGTGCGTCAAAAAATTAACGTGGGCGGGGCTAAAAACTGATGCAAAAAACTTCTTTTAGGTCATCTGCTTTGGGGTTTAACGTACATGAACGAAACTTGGCACACATGTTCATGAGGTGGGGACGGTCAAAAAAGTCGATGACAACTTCCCTGTGAATCCTACAGGAAGGCCGCCATCTTGGATTGCACGCCAAAACAGAGGCGATTTTGGCCATTTCGCACCATCGGTATTTGAACGAACTTGTCCCAGAGCTTACATGGGATCACCTTCAAACTTGGTGAGGTCACTGTGGACAAGTTGAGGAGCTTAAGTCATTGAAAGGTTTCTAATAAGTATCATGGTTTTCAAGATAGGGGGCGCCAAATTTGGTGAAAATTACGAATTTCTCGCAACGCACAACAAAACTCTTATAACTTTGCGATGGAAGGTCTGATCATAACCAAACTTGTGGCGATCGATGATGAGCCCTTGCTGAAGATGCCTATGCAAAAACTGTCAAGTTTGTAAACATCGCCTCCTTGTGGTGGCAGAACATTAAAAAAAAAAAGTTACTTTTACCGTTTCGGGAATAACTTTTACAGAGATTAGTTTATCAAACTAAAAATTGGTTAAAAGACTCTAAACACAAGGTAGATGACGTGTGCTCAATATGATGGCGTAGAGTTACATGATGTTGCCATGGTAATGATGCGAAGTCGGATTTTTGCGACAAAAAAACAAACTGCTACAACTTTGCGAATCCTAGTCCAATCTGAACCACACTTGCTAGGATTGATGATAGTCCAGCCCTGAAGACATCTATATGAAAATATTCACTTTCAAAAACAGCACCCCCTGGTGACGGAGACAATATGACCTCTGGTATTTGAATGAATAAATCCTAGAGTTCTTGTGCGATCACCTTTAAACTTGGTCAGGTCACTGTGAACCAGTTGAGGAACTTAAGTTATCAAAAGTTTTTTAAAATGTCTCATGGTGTACGAGATAGGGGGCGCCAAAGTGGGTGTAAATTCCTATTTTTCACAACAAAAAGCGAAACTCTTATAACTTTGCGATGGAAGATCCAATCCCAACCAAACTTCCTATGATTGATAATGGGTAGTTGCTGAAGGCGACTATATTGCCGAAAACAATACATTTTGAAAACAGCGCCTCCTGGTGGTGGTAGAAAATACTAAAAAAAAACAACTGTTACAACTTTGCCAATCCTGGTCCAATCTGAACCAAACTTGCTAGGATTGTTGATAGTCTGGCCCTGAACAAACCTATGTGAAAATATTTCATGTCAAAATCAGCGCCCCCTGGTGAAAGTGGACGGGCCAAAAAACTGCTCCACCCCCTAAAACTTGTGGCCCTGAGGAGCACGTTTAATGTACATGCACAAAACTTGGTACACGCGTTCCTTAGGTCGGGCCGGTCCAAAAAGTCAGCGTAGCCTATGCTCTAAAACAAACAGAAAAGCCGCCATCTTGGATTGAAAGTAAATGCTTTGCTGATTTTGGCCATTTCGCACCAATGATATTTGAACAGATTTGTCCTAGAACTTTCATGGGATCACCTTCAAACTTGGTGAGGTCACTTTGGACAAATTGAGGATCCAAAGGTATCAAAATCTTTTCAATAGGTATTATGGCGTAAGAGTAAGGGGCCGGCAAAGTTGGTGAAAATTTTAATGTTTCGCCACAGGCAACAAAACTCTTATAACTTTGCGATAGAAGGTCACATCCCAACCAAATTACCTAGGGTTGATGATGGACCATTGCTGAAGAAGTCTGTGAAAAAAACGTAAATTTTGAGCACAGTGCCTCCTTGTGGTAACAGAAAATCCAAAAAGTAAACATTTCGGTAATAACTTCTACAGAGTTAATCGTATCAAACTCAAAAATTGGGAAAACATTCAAAACACATGGTCAATGATGCGTGCTTATTATAATAACAAATCGTTCAACGGTGTTGCCACAGCAACACTGAAAAGTCAGATATTTGTGACAAAAAACAAACTGCTACAACTTTACGAATCCGAGTCCGATCTGAACCAAACTTGCTCGGATTAATGATAGTCTGGCCCTGAAGACGCCTATATGAAAATATTCACTTTCAAAAACAGCGCCCCCTGGTGACAGCAGACACTATGACACCTGATATTTGAATGAACTAATCCTAGAGTTTTTATGCGATCACCTTGAAAATTGGTGAGGTCACTGTGAACAAGTTGCCGAGCATAAGTTACTGAAAACTTTTTAAAATGTTGCTCGGTGTACGAGATAGGGGGCGCCAAAGTTGGTGTTCATTCATATTTTTCACAACAAAAGGTGAAACTCTTACAACCCATAAAACTTGTCCTCCTGAGGAGCACGTTGAATGTACATGCACGAAACTTGGTACTCACGCGTTCCTTAGGTCCAGTCAAAAAAGTCAGCGTAGCCGAAGCTCTAAAACAAACAGGAAAGCCGCCATCTTGGATTGAAAGTACAGTTTTTTGCAGATTTTGGCCATTTCGCACCAATGGTATGTGAACGCACTTGTCATAGAGCTTTAATGGGATCACCTTCAAATTGGTTGAGGTCACTGTGGACAAGTTGAGGATCTAAAGTTATTAAAAGTTTTTTAAAATGTTACATGGTTTTTGAGATAGGGGGCGCCAAAGTTGGCGTTCATTCATATTTTTCACAACAAAAGGTAAAACTCTTATAACCCCTAAAACTTGTCTTCCTGAAGAGCACGTTTAATGTACATGCACTAACCTTGGTACTCATGCGTTCCTTAGGTCAGGACGGTCAAAAAATTCAAAGCAGCCTGTGCTCTAAAACGAACGGGAAAGCCGCCATCTTGGATTGAAAGTACATTTTTTGCAGATTTTGGTCATTTCGCACCAATGGTATGTGAACGCACTTGTCATAGAGCTTTCATGGGATCACCTTCAAACTTGGTGAGGTCACTGTGGACAAGTTGAGGATCCAAAGGTATCAAAATCTTTTCATTAAGTATCACGGCAAACAAGCAGAAGGGCGGCAAAGTTGGCGAAAATCACGATTCCTCGCAACACACAACAATCTCTTATAACTTTGCCATGGAAGGTCAGATATTAACCAAACAAGTGACAATCAATAATGGGCCCTTGCTAAAGATGTCTATGCAAAAACTGTAAATTTTGAAAACATTGCCTCCTGGTGGTGGCAAACACTAGGAAGTCTGGTATTTCGCAACACACAACAAACTCTTATGACTTTGTGATTGAAGGTCAGATCTTAACCAAATTTGTGATGATCGATGATGGGCTTTTGCTGAGATGCCTCTGCAAAAACTGTAAATTTTGGAAACAGTGCCACCTGGTGGTAACAGAAAGTACAAGTTCACAATTTCCCTTATAACTTTAACAAATTTCCTTGTATCAAACTCAAAATTTGGGAAAACATTCAAAACACATGGTAGATGATGCGTGCCTAATATGATAACAAATTGTTCAACAGTGTTGCAATGACAAAACTGCAAAGTCAGATATTTGCGACAAAAAACAAACTGCTACCACTTTGCGAATGCTATTCCAATCTGAACCAAACTTGCTTGGATTGATGATAGTCAATCCCTGAAGATGCCTATATGAAAATATTCACTTTCAAAAACAGTGCCCCCTGTTGACGGCAGACAATATGACGTCTGGTATTTCGCTACAACAACAAACTCTTATAACTTTGCGATGGAAGGTCAGATCTTAACCAAACTCGTGACGACCGATGATGGGATCTTGTTGAAGATGCTTATGCAAAAACTGTACATTTTGAAAACAGCGCCTTCTGGTGGTAACAGAAAATACAAGTTCACAATTTCCCTTATAACTTTAACAAATTTCATTGTATCATACTCAAAATGAATGAAAACATGTAAAACACATGGTAGATGATGCTTGCTGAATATGATAACAAATCGTTCAATGGTGTTGACATAACTCCTGCACAGGATCCACTCTACTGAGTGGTTCGTCAGTGCAGTAACCTTTGTTCGCCACATGATGGAGGCATTTGCCTACAAATCTATCAAATCTAACATTTACAGTTTCTCATGCTGCTCTGAAAGGGAAAGATGGGGCAAAAGGTACTGCAAGAGGGGCCAAGGAAAAAAAAAAACAGGGAAAATGGGAAGAGAGAAAAAGTAACAGAGGGAAAAAGAGAAAATGCACCCTAAATTCTTATACCATCAGATGTTCTATCACAAAAATAACTAGTTATTTCTAAAATTCAGCTTCAATTCTGATACCATCAGTTGTTTTTCACAAAAATAACAACTTATAGACAAAATCACACTGTTAGACCTCAGACCTCAGACCCGCCCTGAACATGTCTGTAAAGGATGACCTCCTTACAGGAAGTACAACTCCCGAAACAGGAAGTAAAGTCAGACATTCTCCGATCCACATGAAACTTGTTATGTAAGTCAAGGTACCTTCCCTAAACACGTTTACGGACACGCCTTTCACCCAACAGGAAGACGGCCATTTTAAAAGGACACGCCTGACATTGCGCGGGGATGCAGCTGAAAATAACCAGTACCACAAGCGGTGAATGAACGGAAGATGAGGAAGAGGACTCGCGCGGCGACGTGGACGCACGGGGACTCGCGAGCCGTCAAGCTCGAACCCGTCAATTACCGCTTGCGGTACTAGTTATTATTATTCCTCCAAATGAATCGCGTTTTTGAGGCCTTTCCCATGCCCCAAAACTCACCAAATTTTGCAACCCCATCAGACCTGGTGTAAAATTACGTCTATTAGTGTTTCGGGGAATGTGCGTCAAAAAATGAACATGGGCGGGGCTAAAAACTGATGCAAAAAACTTCTATTAGGTCATCTGCTTTGGGGTTTAACGTACATGAATAAAACTTGGCACACATGTTCATGAGGTGGGGACGGTCAAAAAAGTCGATGACAACTTCCCTGTGAATCCTACAGGAAGGCCGCCATCTTGGATTGCACGCCAAAACAGAGGCGATTTTGGCCATTTCGCAGCAATGGTATGTGAACGTACTACAACTAGAGCTTTCATGGAATCACCTCTAAACTTGGTGAGGTCACTGTGGACAAGTTGAGGAGCTTAAGTCATTGAAAGGTTTCTAATAAGTATCATGGTTTTCAAGATAGGGGGCGCCAAATTTGGTGAAAATTACGAATTTCTCGCAACGCACAACAAAACTCTTATAACTTTGCGATGGAAGGTCTGATCATAACCAAACTTGTGGCGATCGATGATGAGCCCTTGCTGAAGATGTCTATGCAAAAACTGTCAAGTTTGTAAACATCGCCTCCTTGTGGTGGCAGAAAATTAAAAAAAAAGTTACTTTTACCGTTTCGGGAATAACTTTTACAGAGATTATTTTATCAAACTAAAAATTGGTTAAAAGACTCTAAGCACAAGGTAGATGATGTGTGCTCAATATGATGGCGTAGAGTTACATGATGTTGCCATGGTAATGATGCGAAGTCGGATTTTTGCGACAAAAAAACAAACTGCTACAACTTTGCGAATCCTAGTCCAATCTGAACCAAACTTGCTAGGTTTGATGATAGTCCAGCCCTGAAGACGTCTATATGAAAATATTCACTTTCAAAAACAGCACCCCCTGGTGATGGAGACAATAAATTATTAAAGTTTTTTAAAATGTCTAATGGTGTACGAGATAGGGGGCGCCAAAGTGGGTGTAAATTCCTATTTTTCACAACAAAAAGCGAAACTCTTATAACTTTGCGATGGAAGATCCAATCCCAACCAAACTTCCTATGATTGATAATGGGTAGTTGCTGAAGGCGACTATACTGCCAAAAACAATACATTTTGAAATCAGCGCCCCCCTGGTGAAAGTGGACGGGCCAAAAAACTGTTCCAGCCCCTAAAACTTGTTGGCCTGAGGAGCACGTTTAATGTACATGCACGAAACTTGGTACACGCGTTCCTTGAGTCAGGACGGTCAAAAAACCTAGGCAAGCCTAAGCTCTAAAACGAACAGGAAAGCCACCATCTTCAATTGAAAGTTCATTTTTTGCCGATTTTGGCCATTTCGCACCATCGGTATTTCAACAAACTTGTCCTAGAGCTTACGTGGGATCACCTTCAAACTTGCTGAGGTCACTTTGGACAAGTTGAGGATCTAAAGTTGCTAAAAACTTTTTAATAAGTATCATGGCGTACGAGAAAGGGGCCGGCAAAGTTGGTGAAAATTGTAATTTTTCGCCACAGGCAAAAAAACTCTTATAACGTTGCGATAGAAGGTCACATCCCAACCAAATTACCTAGGGTTGATGATGGACCATTGCTGAAGAAGTCTGTGAAGAAAACGTAAATTTTTAGCACAGCGCCTCCTTGTGGTAACAAATAATACAAAAAAAAACAATTTCGGTAATAACTTTTACATAGTTAATCATATCAAACTCAAAATTTGTGACAACATTCAAAACACATGATAGATGATGCGTGCTTATTATGATAACAAATGGTTCAACGGTGTTGCCATAGCAACACTGCAAAGTCAGATATTTGTGACAAAAAAAACAAACTGCTACAACTTTGCGAATCTGAGTCCAATCTGAACCAAACTTGCTGGGATTGATGATAGTCCGGCCCTGAAGACACCTATATGAAAATATTTACTTTCAAAAACAGCGCCTCCTGGTGACAGCAGGCACTATGACAGCTTATATTTGAATGAACTTGTCCTAGAGTTTTTGTGCGATCACCTTGAAAGTTTGTGAGGTCACTGTGAACAAGTTGCCGAGCATAAGTTACTGAAAGCTTTTTAAAATGTCGTTCGGTGTACGAGATAGGTGGCGCCAAAGTTGGTGTTCATTCATATTTTTCACAACAAAAGGCGAAACTCTTACAACCCGTAAAACTTGTCCTCCTGAGGAGCACGTTGAATGTAGATGCACGAAACTTAGTACTCACGCGTTCCTTAGGTCCAGACGGTCAAAAAAGTCAGCGTAGCCGAAGCTCTAAAACGAACAGGAAAGCCGCCATCTTGGATTGAAAGTACATTTTTTGCAGATTTAGGCCATTTCGCACCAATGGTATGTGAACGCACTTGTCATAGAGCTTTAATGGGATCACCTTAAAACTCGGTGAGGTCACTGTGGACAAGTTGAAGATTTAAAGTTATTAAAAGTTTTTCAAAATGTCGCATGGTTTTTGAGATAGGGGGCGCCAAAGTTGGCGTTCATTCATATTTATCACAACAAAAGGCGAAACTCTTACAACCTGTAAAACTTGTCGTCCTGAGGAGCATGTTTAATGTACATGCACTAAACTTGGTACTCACACGTTCCTTAGGTCAGGACGGTCAAAAAATTCAAAGCAGCCTATGCACTAAAACGAACGGGAAAGCCGCCATCTTGGATTGAAAGTACATTTTTTGCAGATTTTGGCCATTTCGCACCAATGGTATGTGAACGCACTTGTCATAGAGCTTTCAAGGGATCACCTTCAAACTTGCTGAGGTCACTGTGGACAAGTTGAGGATCCAAAGGTATCAAAATCTTTTCATTAAGTATCGCGGTGAACAAAAAGAAGGGCGGCAAAGTTGGCGCAAATCACGATTCCTCGCAACACACAACAATCTCTTATAACTTTGCCATAGAAGGTCAGATATTAACCAAACTAGTGACAATCGATGATGGGCCCTTGCTAAAGATGTCTATGCAAAAACTGTAAATTTCGAAAAAAGTGCCTCCTGGTGGTGGCAAACACTAGGAAGTCTGGTATTTCGCAACACACAACAAACTCTTATAACTTTGCGATTGAAGGTCAGATCTTAACCAAACTTGTGATGATCGATGATGGGCTTTTGCTAAAGATGCCTATGCAAAAACTGTACATTTTGGAAACAGCGCCACCTGGTGGTAACAGAAAGTACAAGTTCACAATTTCCCTTATAACTTTAACAAATTTCCTTGTATCAAACTCAAAATTTGGGAAAACATTCAAAACACATGGTAGATGATGCGTGCCTAATATGATAACAAATTGTTCAACAGTGTTGCAATGACAACACTGCAAAGTCTGATATTTGCGACAAAAAACAAACTGCTACCACTTTGCGAATGCTATTCCAATCTGAACCAACCTTGCTAGGATTGATGATAGTCAATCCCTGAAGATGCCTATATGAAAATATTCACTTTCAAAAACAGTGCCCCCTGTTGACGGCAGACAATATGACGTCTGGTATTTCACTACACACAACAAACTCTTATAACTTTGCGATGGAAGGTCAGATCTTAACCAAACTCGTGACGATCGATGATGGGATCTTGCTGAAGATGCTTATGCAAAAACTGTACATTTTGAAAACAGCGCCTTCTGGTGGTAACATAAAATACAAGTTTACAATTTCCCTTATAACTTTAACAAATTTCATTGTATCATACTCAAAATGAATGAAAACATGTAAAACACATGGTAGATGATGCTTGCTGAATATGATAACAAATCGTTCAACGGTGTTGACATAAGAACACTGCACAGGATGCACTCTACTGAGTGGTTCGTCAGTGCAGTAACCTTTGTTCGCCACATGATGGAGGCATTTGCCTACAAATCTATCAAATCTAACATTTACAGTTTCTCATGCTGCTCTGAAAGGGAAAGATGGGGCAAAAGGTACTGCAAGAGGGGCCAAGGAAAAAAAAAAACAGGGAAAATGGGAAGAGAGAAAAAGTAACAGAGGGAAAAAGAGAAAATGCACCCTAAATTCTTATACCATCAGATGTTCTATCACAAAAATAACTAGTTATTTCTAAAATTCAGCTTCAATTCTGATACCATCAGTTGTTTTTCACAAAAATAACAACTTATAGACAAAATCACACTGTTAGACCTCAGACCTCAGACCCGCCCTGAACATGTCTGTAAAGGATGACCTCAAGGTGGGGCGGTCAAAAAAGTCGATGACAACTTCCCTGTGAATCCTACAGGAAGGCCGCCATCTTGGATTGCACGCCAAAACAGAGGCGATTTTGGCCATTTCGCAGCAATGGTATGTGAACGTACTACAACTAGAGCTTTCATGGAATCACCTCTAAACTTGGTGAGGTCACTGTGGACAAGTTGAGGAGCTTAAGTCATTGAAAGGTTTCTAATAAGTATCATGGTTTTCAAGATAGGGGGCGCCAAATTTGGTGAAAATTACGAATTTCTCGCAACGTACAACAAAACTCTTATAACTTTGCGATGGAAGGTCTGATCATAACCAAACTTGTGGCGATCGATGATGAGCCCTTGCTGAAGATGCCTATGCAAAAACTGTCAAGTTTGTAAACTTCGCCTCCTTGTGGTGGCAGAAAATTTAAAAAAAAAAGTTACTTTTACCGTTTCGGGAATAACTTTTACAGAGATTATTGTATCAAACTAAAAATTGGTTAAAAGACTCTAAACACAAGGTAGATGACGTGTGCTCAATATGATGGCGTAGAGTTACATGATGTTGCCATGGTAATGATGCGAAGTCGGATTTTTGCGACAAAAAAACAAACTGCTACAACTTTGCGAATCCTAGTCCAATCTGAACCAAACCTGCTAGGATTGATGATAGTCCAGCCCTGGAGACATCTATATGAAAATATTCACTTTCAAAAACAGCACCCCCTGGTGACGGAGACAATATGACCTCTGGTATTTGAATGAATAAATCCTAGAGTTCTTGTGCGATCACCTTTAAACTTGGTCAGGTCACTGTGAACCAGTTGAGGAACTTAAGTTATCAAAAGTTTTTTTAAAATGTCTCATGGTGTATGAGATAGGGGGCGCCAAAGTGGGTGTAAATTCCTATTTTTCACAACAAAAAGCGAAACTCTTATAACTTTGCGATGGAAGATTGTTACAACCCTAACTCGTTGGGAAGGGGAAATAACATAAATTACCAGATGGAATTGGTTTAGCAAAAATTAGGTGGTTTTATTAACACGGAGGGTAAACTTAGAATAAATCAATTACAATAAACCAAGGGAGGAGGTGGCTATTCCCAAAATCAAAATACCAAAAACACATCAAAATCAAAACACCAAACTGGGAATAGCACCCCTAAGTCCGATTTACCAGGGACAGGGTTTAGTACCAAACAAAACACCGGCTCAGGGCCGTCAACTTAGAATACACACACTTAAAACCAAAAGGAATATCTCAAATCAAAATCTGGCGCGCAGGCCGAGCCAAAGTGGCTAACAAACAAACTAGTATTCACAGTAGTCAAAACTCACAAATATCAAAATGAATACTCAAGAGCAGATACAAAATCAGAGCAACTAAGGGGTCAACTGTTCACTTGGAAGCACAGTGCCCCCGAGTGAATCTCTGCTGCTGGTTCTTAACAGGTGTGATGGTGAACGAGCTGAGGCAGGATTGGTTAGGTGAAGCTGGAGCCAGGTGACCCAATCACAGTGCAGGGGACAGGCAGGCCGAGGCAGGCAGGTGACTTGGTGGAGGAAGACCAGGCAGGAACCAGAGCCACCAATCAGGAGCAAGGGCTGGCACATGTCTTCTGCATACTAACACATGACAGACACTGGTGGCAGGGCATCACAGCCAAGGGCCGTGACACCCCCCCCTTAAACTCAAACTAGCAAGTTTGTCAAGACTAACCAAAATATGACATACACACAAGATACTTACGCTCTGGACAGGGCATCGGCAAACATGTTTTCAGACCCTTTCTTATGCTGTATATTTAAGGGGAAATCTTGTACGAGGAGGGCCCACCGCATTAGACGCTGATTATGATTATACATGCACGACAAAAACACAAGCGGGTTATGATCGGTGTAGACGAGAACTGGCGAAGGACTGGACCCAACATATACCTCGAAGTGTTGTAGTGCGAGTAGCAAAGCGAGGGTTTCTTTTTCGATGGTGGAATAGTTAGCTTGGTATTTATTGAACTTACGTGAATAATAGCTGACAGGGTGATCTATTCCTTGCGCATCTTCCTGGAACAGCACAGCACCGGCCCGACAGCGCTGGCGTCAACTTCTAGTTTAAAAGGTCGAGAGAGATCAGGAGCAGCGAGAACAGGAGCATGGCAGAGGAGTGACATAACACTGTCAAAAGCATTTTGACACTCCTGAGTCCATTCAAAATCGACCTTCGGGCTGAGCAGAGAGGTAAGAGGGTAAACGACTGTGGAGAAATTGCGGCAGAAATTTCGGTAATAACCCACCATTCCTAAAAATCTGCGCAGCTCACGCCTGGTGGTGGGAACGGGGTAACGAGTGATGGCTTCTACTTTGGCATCCACAGGTCGTACCTGGCCCTGACCCACTTGATGTCCCAAATAAATCACTGTAGCTTTCCCAAACTCGCACTTTGCCAGATTGAGGGTGAGAGAAGCTTGTGCCAGACGTGTAAATACTTGTCTTAATATTTTCATGTGTTCATCCCAAGTGGAAGTGTACACAACGAGATCATCTAAATATGCACTGCAGTTAGGGATGTCACCCAGGACCTGGTTTACTAGGCGCTGGAAGGTGGCTGGAGCATTACATAGGCCAAATGCCATGACATTGTATTGTAAGAACTGATCAGGTGTCACAAAAGCAGATATTTCCGAAGCGCGTTTGGTGAGAGGGACTTGCCAATACCCTTTCAATAAATCCAACTTACTAACATAATTCGCATTCCCCACATTATCCACACAGTCCTCCATCCTAGGTAAAGGATATGAGTCGGGGACTGTCACAGAATTTACTTTGCGAAAATCCGTTACAAAGCGAGATGAACCATCAGATTTAGCTTCTAACAGGCAGGGTGAGCTCCACACGCTTGAACTGGGTTTCGCCAAACCGTGCTGTAAAAGATAATCAGTTTCTTTTTTCATTAGAGCACGTTATACGGGGTTGATGCGGTATGAGTGCTGCTTTATGGGTTTTGCATCCTTCACATCTATGTCATGCTGTATGAGAGTGGTCTGCGTGGGAACATTACTAAGCAGACATCTGAACTCTGTCACTAAGTTAACCACATCATTCTGCTGGTCGAGAGACAGGTGGGAGAGTTTTGTTGGCAAGACTTCTAACATTTCGGTGTTGGGCAGTCGCGCACTTTGCGCAGCGGGGTGAGGTGGACGCAACCCATCCTCATTAACGGGAGCGTCAACAGACTCTGTTGGGCTTCTCACTACCGCTGGTGCACAGAAAACAAGTGGAGGTGGCAGTTTAACGGACTCAAACGGTGCAGTCTCTCGAGAATGGTACAGTTTTAGCATATTAATGTGACAGACTCGGGATTTACGCCGTCTGTCAGATGTGCCGATGACATAGTCATATTCGTTAAGACGCTTGAGGACATCATAGGGGCCTGAAAACTTTGCAGAGAGAGCTGAACCTAATACCGGGAGTAAAACGAGGACCTTATCCCCGATTCGAAACTCACGCTTCGTGGCGGTCTGATCATAGCGTTTTTTCATGCCCACTTGAGAACGAGTCAGACATTGTTTGGCAACAGCATTAGCTCGAAGCAAACGTTCACGGAAATGACTGACATACTGCGCCACCGTTTTATCCGCCGACGCTGCAGACAGCAACAGGAATCGCTCCTTTAGTGCTCTGAGCGGTCCACGCGGAGTGTGACCGAAAACGAGCTCAGCCG
>NW_025320787.1:0-21240 GCF_019176455.1 Solea senegalensis
TATAAGAGTTTTGCTTTTTGTTGTGAAAAATAGGAATTTACACCCACTTTGGCGCCCCCTATCTCGTACACCATGAGACATTTTAAAAAACTTTTGATAAGTTAAGCTCCTCAACTGGTTCACAGTGACCTCACCGAGTTTAAAGGTGATCGCACAAGAACTCTAGGATTAATTCCTTCAAATACTAGAGGTCATATTGTCTCCGTCACCAGGGGGTGCTGTTTTTGAAAGTGAATATTTTCATATAGACGTCTTCAGGGCTGGACTATCATCAATCCTAGCAAGTTTGGTTCAGATTGGACTAGGATTCGCAAAGTTGTAGCAGTTTGTTTTTTTGTCGCAAAAATCCGACTTTGCATCATTACCATGGCAACATCATGTAACTCTACGCCATCATATTGAGCATGCATCATCTACCTTGTGTTTTGGGTGATTTTTACCAATTTTGAGTTTGATACGATAATCTCTGTAAAAGTTATTCCCGAAATTGTAAAAGTAACTTTTTTTTTAATTTTCTGCCACCACCAGGAGGCGATGTTTACAAACTTGACAGTTTTTGCATAGGCCTCTTCAGCAAGGGCCCATCATCAATCGCCACAAGTTTGGTTAAGATCGGACCTTCTATCGCAAAGTTATAAGAGTTTTGTTGCGTGTGGCGAAAATCTTAAATTTTCACCAACTTTGACGCCCCCTTTCTCGTACGCCATGATACTTATTAAAAAGTTTTCAGGAACTTTAGATCCTCAACTTGTCCACAGTGACCTCACCAAGTTTGAACGTGATTCCATGTAAGCTCTGGGACAAGTTCGTTCAAATACCGATGGTGCGAAATGGCCAAAATCGCCTCTGTTTTGGCGTGCAATCCAAGATGGCGTCCTTCCTGTAGGATTCACAGGGAAGTTGTCATCGACTTTTTTGACCGTCCCCACCTCATGAACATGTGTGCCAAGTTTCGTTCATGTACGTTAAACCAGAGAGCAGATGACCTAATAGAAGTTTTTTGCGTCAGTTTTTAGCCCCGCCCTCTTCCATTTTTTGACGCACATTCCTTGAAACATTGATATAAGTAATTTTACACCAGGTCTGATGGGGTTGCAAAATTTGGTGAGTTTTGGGGCATGGGAAAGGCCTCAAAAACGCGATTCATTTGGAGGAATAATAAAAATAAGAATAATCTTAGCGATTATAATAGGGTTCTTGCGCAACCAAGTTGCTCGAACCCTAATAAGAACGAGACGTCTAGCTCATCTTCCGTTCATTCACCGCTTGCGGCAGTAGTAATTTTCAGCTTAGACTATTTTCAGCGTCCATGTGCTAAGTTAGATGGCACTTCCTGTTTAAAATGGCCGACTTCCTGTTTGGTGAAAGGTGTGTCCGTAAACGTGTTCAGGGACGTTCCTTTGACTCACATATCAAGTTTTGTGAAGATTGGAAAATGTTAGACTTGACTTCCTGTTTCGGGAGTTCTACTTCCTGTAGGGAGGTTATCCTTTACAGCACATATGTCAGAATCAAGGCCCGTGAATGAGTTATGTCTGCCAGCGGGATGATTTTGAATTACTATTAAAACCGGCTTGCACTATTATGTGCCCTCAGCACCATAATACTACAAATCCCAAGATGCACTGCGAGTGCGATCCCGTGTCATCATTCATGAACAGCATCACAGTCACAGTGGAGGACTAAACATTGCTGTCATTTTTCATCTCCCTCTCCCCCAAATAGACAAATAGAAAAGTAGACGGTGAAAACAGGGTTTTCAAGACAGGTGGGAGGCAGAATAATGTTCACCGAAGTAAAAGGAAAGCCTGTGTGTCTTGTGTGTGGAGACAGTGTGTCGTTATGAAAGAATATAACTTAAGAAGGCACTATGAAACTTGCAACTGTTTTGCACTTTTCAAGTTTGCATTAACTTCTAATTTTATTATAAAAGACAAACATTGGTGAGGATCAGAGCAGCACACTGATTTGTTTTGTAACATGCTGTTTCATTTTTGCATTTATCTTGCCATTGAGCTTTGAAGGAAAATAACATTTTGCTGTTTACCTGTTAAAAAGAAGAAGGAAAAATGTTTTCAATTTGTTACTGAAAGAGCCTTAAGAAAATATTGCAACTGATTTTATTTATATTTTGCTTCATTTAATTTAATTTAATTTAATTTAATTTAAATTAATTTAATGATTGAGAGCAATATAGGCTTTTGTATTGGTATTGGTTCAATATGTGCAGTAATTGCAAGTTTTAATAAATATTTAACCCTCCACCTGTACCATTTTTTTTATTTTGGCCCCCCGTGTATTTGACTTTGGCATTACTGCTTTACAGACATGTTCCGGACGGGTCTGAGGTCTCATGTATCAAGTTTCAAGTGGATACAACAATCCCAATTAGAGCAGCATGAGAAACTGTAAATGTTAGATTTGATAGATTTGTAGGCAAATGCCTCCATCATGTGGCGAACAATGGTTACTGCATGAACAAAACACTCAGTTGAGGGAATCCTTTGCATTTTTGCCAGGCAAAACCGTTGAACGATTTGTTATCATATTCAGCAAGCATCATCTACCATGTGTTTTACATGTTTTCATTCATTTGGAGTATGATACAATGACATTTGTTAAAGTTATAAGGGAAATTGTGAAATTGTATTTTCTGTTACCACCAGAAGGCGCTGTTTTCAAAATGTACAGTTTTTGCATAAGCATCTTCAGCAATATCCCATCATCGATCGTCACGAGTTTGGTTAAGATCTGACCTTCCATCGCAAAGTTATAAGAGTTTGTTGTTGTAGCGAAATACCAGACGTCATATTGTCTGCCGTCAACAGGGGGCACTGTTTTTGAAAGTGAATATTTTCACATAGGCATCTTCAGTGATTGAATATCATCAATCCTAGCAAGTTTGGTTCAGATTGGAATAGTATTCGCAAAGTGGTAGCAGTTTGTTTTTTGTCGCAAATATCTGACTTTGCAGTGTTGTCATGGCAACACTGTTGATTAATTTGTTATCATATTAGGCACGCATCATCTACCATGTGTTTTGAATGTTTTCCCAAATTTTGAGTTTGATACAAGGAAATTTGTTAAAGTTATAAGGGAAATTGTGAACTTGTACTTTCTGTTACCACCAGGTGGCGCTGTTTCCAAAATTTACAGTTTTTGCATAGGCATCTTCAGCAAAAGCCCATCATCGATCATCACAAGTTTGGTTAAGATCTGACCTTCAATTGCAAAGTTATAAGAGTTTGTTGTGTGTTGCGAAATACCAGACTTCCTAGTGTTTGCCACCACCAGGAGGCGATGTTTTCAAAATTTACAGTTTTTGCATAGGCATCTTTAGCAAGGGCCCATCATCGATTGTCACTTGTTTGGTTAATATCTGACCTTCCATGGCAAAGTTATAAGAGATTGTTGTGTGTTGCGAGGAATCGTGATTTTCGCCAACTTTCCTGACCTTCTTCTTGTTCGCCGTGATACTTAATGAAAAGATTTTGATACCTTTGGATCCTCAACTTGTTCACAGTGACCTCACAAAGTTTCAAGGTGATCCCATGAAAGCTCTATGACAAGTGCGTTCACATACCATTGGTGCGAAATGGCCAAAATCTGCAAAAATGTACTTTCAATCCAAGATGGCGGCTTTCCCGTTCGTTTTAGAGCATAGGCTGCTTTGAATTTTTTGACCGTCCTGACCTAAGGAACGCGTGAGTACCAAGTTTAGTGCATGTACATTAAACGTGCTCCTCAGGAGGACAAGTTTTACGGGTTGTAAGAGTTTCGCCTTTTGTTGTGAAAAATATGAATGAACGCCAACTTTGGCGCCCCCTATCTCAAAAACCATGTGACATTTTAAAAAACTTTTAATAACTTTAGATCCTCAACTTATTCACAGTGACCTCAACCAGTTTGAAGGTGATCGAATTAAAGCTCTATGACAAGTGCGTTCACATACCATTGGTGCGAAATGGCCAAAATCTGCGAAAAATGTACTTTCAATCCAAAATGGCGGCTTTCCTGTTCGTTTTAGAGGTTCGGCTACGCTGACTTTTTTGACCGTCTGGACCTAACGAACGCGTGAGTACCAAGTTTCGTGCATGTACATTCAACGTGCTCCTCAGGAGGACAAGTTTTACGGGTTGTAAGAGTTTTGCCTTTTGTTGTGAAAAATATGAATGAACACCAACTTTGGCGCCCCCTATCTCGTACACCGAGCGACATTTTAAAAAGCTTTCAGTAACTTATGCTCGGCAACTTGTTCACAGTGACCTCACTAATTTTCAAGGTGATCGCACAAAAACTCTAGGACAAGTTCATTCAAATATCAGGTGTCATAGTGGCTGCTGTCACAAGGGGGCGCTGTTTTTGAAAGTGAATATTTTCAAATAGGTGTCTTCAGGGCCAGACTATCATCAATCCTAGCAAGTTTGGTTCAGATTGGACTCAGTTTCGCAAAGTTGTAGCAGTTTGTTTTTTTGTCACAAATATCTGACTTTGCAGTGTTGCTATGGCAACACCGTTGCGCCATTTGTTATCATAATAAGCACGCATCATCTTTCATGTGTTTTAAATGTTGTCACAAATTTTGAGTTTGATACGATTAAATATGTAAAAGTTATTACCGAAATTGTGTATTTGTTGTATTTTCTGTTACCACAAGGAGGCGCTGTGCTAAAAATGTACAGTTTTTCCACAGACTTCTTCAGCAATGGTCCATCATCAACCCTAGGTAATTTGGTTGGGAAGTGACCTTCTATCGCAAAGTTATAAGAGTTTTGTTGCCTGTGGCGAAAAATAAAAATTTTCACCAACTTTGCCGGCCCCTTTCTCGTACACCATGATACTTATTAAAAAGTTTTTAGCAACTTTAGATCCTCAACTTGTCCAAAGTGACCTCACCAAGTTTGAACGTGATCCCATGTAAGCTCTAGGACAAGTTCGTTCAAATACCGATGGTGCGATATGGCCAAAATCGGCAAAAAATGAATTTTCAATCCAAGATGGCGGCTTTCCTGTTCGTTTTAGAGCTTCGGCTACGCTGACTTTTTTGACCAGCCCGACCTAAGGAACGCGTGTACCAAGTTTCGTGCATGTACATTAAACATGCTCTTCAGGCCCACAATATTTAGGGGGTGGAGCAGTTATTTGTCCCGCCCACTTTCATTTTTTAACGCACATTCCCCGAAACACTAACAAACGTAAATTTACACCAGGTCTGATGCGCTTGCAAAAATTGGTGAGTTTTGGGGCATGTTCAGGGCCTCAAAAATGCGATTCATTTGGTAGGCGGAAGAAGAAGAAGAAGAACTAGTACCGCAAGCGGTAATCAACGGGTTCGAGCTTGACGGCTCGCGGGTCTCCCTGCGCCCACCTCGCCGTGCGAGTCCTCTAGCTCATCTTCCGTTCATTCATTGCTTGCGGTAGTAGTTATTTTCAGCTTGGACTATTTTCAGCGTCCATGTGTTAAGTTAGAGGGCACTTCCTGTTTAAAATGGCAGACTTCCTCTTTTTCCTATTTAATTTAATTTAATTTAATTTAATTTAATTTAATTTAATTTAATTTAATTTAATTTTATGATTAAGTGCAATATAGGCTATGGTATTGGTATTGGTATTGGTTCAATATGTGCAGTAATTGCAAGTTTTAATAAAAATTTAACCCTCCACTTGTTTTTTTTATTTTGGCCCCCCGTGTATTTGACTTTGGCATTACTGCTTTACAGACATGTTCCGGGCGGGTTTGAGGTCTCACATATCAAGTTTCAAGTGAATACAGCAATCCCAATTAGAGCAGCATGAGAAACTGTAAATGTTAGATTTGATAGATTTGTAGGCAAATGCCTCCATCATGTGGCGAACAAAGGTTACTGCACTGACGAACCACTCAGTAGAGTAGATCCTGTGCAGTGTTCTTATGTCAACGCCGTTGAACGATTTGTTATCATATTCAGCAAGCATCATCTACCATGTGTTTTACATGTTTTCATTCATTTTGAGTATGATACAATGAAATTTGTTAAAGTTATAAGGGAAATTGTGAACTTGTATTTTATGTTACCACCAGAAGGCGCTGTTTTCAAAATGTACAGTTTTTGCACAAGCATCTTCAGCAAGATCCCATCATCGATCGTCACGAGTTTGGTTAAGATCTGACCTTCCATCGCAAAGTTATAAGAGTTTGTTGTTGTAGCGAAATACTAGACGTCATATTGTCTGCCGTCAACAGAAGGCACTGTTTTTGAAAGTGAATATTTTCATACAGGCATCTTCAGGGATTGACTATCATCAATCCTAGCAAGTTTGGTTCAGATTGGAATAGCATTCGCAAAGTGGTAGCAGTTTGTTTTTTGTCGCAAATATCTGACTTTGCAGTGTTGTCATTGCAACACTGTTGAACAATTTGTTATCATATTAGGCACGCATCATCTACCATGTGTTTTGAATGTTTTCCCAAATTTTGAGTTTGATACAAGGAAATTTGTTAAAGTTATAAGGGAAATTGTGAACTTGTACTTTCTGTTACCACCAGGTGGCGCTGTTTCCAAAATTTACAGTTTTTGCTTAGGCATCTTTAGCAAAAGCCCATCATCTATCATCACAAGTTTGGTTAAGATCTGACCTTCAATCGCAAAGTTATAAGAGTTTGTTGTGTGTTGCGAAATACCAGACTTCATAGCGTTTGCCACCACCAGGAGGCGTTTTTCAAAATTTACAGTTTTTGCATAGACATCTTTAGCAAGGGCCCATCATCGATTGTCACTTGTTTGGTTAATATCTGACCTTCCATGGCAAAGTTATGAGAGATTGTTGTGTGTTGCGAGGAATCGTGATTTTCGCCAACTTTGCCGCCCTTCTTCTTGTTCGCCGTGATACTTGATGAAAAGATTTTGATACCTTTGGATCCTCAACTTGTTCACAGTGACCTCAGCAAGTTTGAAGGTGATCCCATGAAAGCTCTATGACAAGTGTGTTCACATACCATTGGTGTGAAATGGCCAAAATCTGCAAAAAATGTACTTTCAATCCAAGATGGCGGCTTTCCTGTTCGTTTTAGAGCTTCGGCTACGCTGACTTTTTTGACCGTCTGGACCTAAGGAACGCGTGAGTACCAAGTTCCGTGCATGTACATTCAACGTGCTCCTCAGGAGGACAAGTTTTACGGGTTGTAAGAGTTTCACCTTTTGTTGTGAAAAATATGAATGAACACCAACTTTGGCGCCCCCTATCTCGTACACCGAGCGATATTTTAAAAAGCTTTCAGGAACTTATGCTCGGCAACTTGTTCACAGTGACCTCACCAACTTTCAAGGTGATCGCATAAAAATTCTAGGATTAGTTCATTCAAATATCAGGTGTCATAGTGTCTGCTGTCACCAGGGGGCACTGTTTTTGAAAGTGAATATTTTCATATAGGCGTCTTCAGGGCCAGATTATCATCAATCAGAGCAAGTTTGGTTCAGATCGGACTCGGATTCGTAAAGTTGTAGCAGTTTGTTTTTTGTCACAAATATCTGACTTTTCAGTGTTGCTGTGGCAACAGCGTTGAACGATTTGTTATCATATAAAGCTAGCATCATCGACCATGTGTTTTGAATGTTTTCCCAATTTTTGAGTTTGATACGATTAACTCTGTAAAAGTTATTACCGAAATGTTTATTTTTTGGATTTTCTGTTACCACAAGGAGGCACTGTGCTCAAAATTTACGTTTTTTTCACAGACTTCTTCAGCAATGGTCCATCATCAACCCTAGATAATTTGGTTGGGATGTGACCTTCTATCGCAAAGTTATAAGAGTTTTGTTGCCTGTGGCGAAACATTAAAATTTTCACCAACTTTGCCGGCCCCTTACTCTTACGCCATAATACCTATTGAAAAGATTTTGATACCTTTGGATCCTCAACTTGTCCAAAGTGACCTCACCAAGTTTGAAGGTGATCCCATGAAAGTTCTAGGACAAATCTGTTCAAATATCATTGGTGCGAAATGGCCAAAATCAGCAAAGCATTTACTTTCAATCCAAGATGGCGGCTTTCCTGTTCGTTTTAGAGCATAGGCTACGCTGACTTTTTTGACCGGCCCGACCTAAGGAACACGTGTACCAAGTTTTGTGCATGTACATTAAACGTGCTCCTCAGGACCACAATTTTTAGGGGGTGGAGCAGTTTTTTGGCCCGTCCACTTTCACCAGGGGGCGCTGATTTTGACATGAAATATTTTCACATAGGTTTGTTCAGGGCCAGACTATCAACAATCCTAGCAAGTTTGGTTCAGATTGGACCAGGATTGGCAAAGTTGTAACAGTTTTTTTTTTTTAGTATTTTCTACCACCACCAGGAGGCGCTGTTTTCAAAATGTATTGTTTTCGGCAATATAGTGGCCTTCAGCAACTACCCATTATCAAACATAGGAAGTTTGGTTGGGATTGGATCTTCCATCGCAAAGTTATAAGAGTTTCGCTTTTTGTTGTGAAAAATAGGAATTTACACCCACTTTGGCGCCCCCTATCTCGTACACCATGAGACATTTTAAAAAACTTTTGATAACTTAAGTTCCTCAACTGGTTCACAGTGACCTGACCGAGTTTAAAGGTGATCGCACAAGAACTCTCGGATTTATTCATTCAAATACCAGAGGTCATATTGTCTCCGTCACCAGGGGGTGCTGTTTTTGAAAGTGAATATTATCATATAGACGTCTTCAGGGCCGGACTATCATCAATCCTAGCAAGTTTGGTTCAGATTGGACTAGGATTCGCGAAGTTGTAGCAGTTTGTTTTTTTGTCGCAAAAATCCGACTTTGCATCATTACCATGGCAACATCATGTAACTCTACGCCATCATATTGAGCACGCATAGTCTACCTTGTGTTTAGGGTGATTTTTACCAATTTTGAGTTTGATACGATAATCTCTGTAAAAGTTATTCCCGAAATTGTAAAAGTAACTTTTTTTTTTAGATTTTCTGCCACCACCAGGAGGCGATGTTTACAAACTTGACAGTTTTTGCATAGCCATCTTCAGCAAGGGCCCATCATCGATCGCCACAAGTTTGGTTACGATCGGACCTTCCATCACAAAGTTATAAGAGTTTCGTTGCGTGTAGCGAGAAATTACAAATTTTCGCCAACTTTGCCGGCCCTTTTCTCGTACACCATGCGACATTTCAACTAACCATAAGCATCGTTAGATCCCCAACTTGTCCACAGTGACCTCACCAAGTTTGAACAGGATCCCATGTAAGCTCTAGGACAAGTTCGTTCACATACCATTGCTGCAAAATGGCCAAAATAGGCCAAAAATGGCTGTTCAACCCAAGATGGCGGCCTTCCTGTAGGACTTACAGCGGCGCTAGCACGGACTTTTTGGACCGTCCTGACATGCTTAACACGTGTACCAATTTTCGTGCATGTACGTGAAACACGAGAAAAATCGGCCTGATGAAAGCTGTTTTTCATTTTCGTAAGCCCCGCCCACTTTCAATTTTGAACGCAGTGTCCCCGAACTACTATCAGACGTAAATTTACACCAGGTTTGATGCCCTCGCAAAAATTGGTGAGTTTTCGTGTATGGGAAAGGCCTCAAAAAGGCGATTCATTTAGAGGAATAATAATAATAATAATAAGAATAATCTTCACAGTTTCAATAGGGTTCTTGCAACCAAGTTGCTCGAACCCTAATAACTCTTACGATTACAATAGGGTTCTTGCGCAACATTGTTGCTCGAACCCTAATAACTCTTACGATTACAATAGGGTTCTTGCGCAACATTGTTGCTCGAACCCTAATAATCCTTCCAGTTTCAATAGGGTTCTTGCAACCTTGTTGCTCGAACCCTAACAATAAAGGATTATCAATCGTGATTATTATAATGACCAAACCTGAAAAGAACACTAACATAATATAAGAAAGAGGAACACTTATATATTTAAATCCACTTCTTAGTGTTTGATTTGCCTCTTTGTTTATTCATAGTTTTAATTTGACAGTTTAAAGCTTTAAAGGTAGTTGTAATAATTATTTCTGATGACAAAGTAGTAAATGTGTTAAGCATTGACTGAAAACAATAACTGACCACATGTTTTACATTTTACCTGGTAGTCATCATTAGGTATTACTCTGAAGAAGGTTGGATATTTTTGTCTGTCTGACAAACATGCACATGAAGAAGCGTAGCTGATCTGTGTGAAAACAGAGTGCAGTGTTAATCAGAAAAGAAGAACATTTTTGTGTTGATTAACGTAATAAAAGTCACTATTACCATGGGGATCCTGAATGGCTGCAGGATTCTTGACACAGCAATAGACTGAGCGGATCCAGCAGCCCCAATCACAGCGAGGAGTGATGAGGCATTTGTGCACATAGGAGAGTTTTCCTCATTCACTCCATTCAGCATCGTTAAAACAGCTCTCTGTCCTGTCAGTGGATATCCACATGAATCAAAGATTCTGTAGCCCAGTGTGTGATTCGGCAACAGCACTGGATTCTGGTTTATCTCCTCCACTGCCAGTCTCATAATCTGAGCCCACCGGAAAGCCCTGGGATAAATTCCGTGGCTGATACAGATATGATACAGATTTAAAAACTCTAATGATTATAAACACATTCAGTACATTTTATATGAGTGCAAAATTAGACATAATTCACAGGGAAAAGTAAGTCAAATCCTCCCACTATTATCTATGAAACTCACCCATTGCAATTCATCGGTGGTGGTCTGTAGGTGCCGTTAAGGTCTGGCGTTTTCAGATTAAAATGAATGGGGAAAATCCCACCGATGACATAGTCCCCCTGGACCACAAAGCCTGGTTGGAAGCTGTTTAGAAGAGTGCACTTTGAGGCTGCTGGTGGAGCTGCAGTGGTGATGCTGGAAAGTGAGCTATCAGTTAAAGTGAGGACACTGACAGCAAAGTAAAGCAAAGAAAATAAAGCAAGTGAAGTCATAATGTTTCTCTGGGCTGAGGAGAGAATGAGAGGGACAGAGCAAAAGATAAGGCACTTTATAAAGTAGTATTACACCTTCTCAGTCTTGCATCTTATTAATGAGTGGCTTTGGATTGGACAGTCATCCACAATCAGGAACTAAAGTGGGTTAATGCAAAGTGTGGGGAAAAAGCTAAGGCCCTAAAGAATGAAAAAACAAAGAGAAATACACAGACAAATACAGTCTCATATGATTATGTACCTGTCATTATTTTTTTTTTTTAACTTGTCCTGCCCAGTATCTAAGACATGTAATATGATTGACTGCATGCCTTGTGGATGTCGGACAGCTGTCCACCACGGCACCTTCAGGGAGGCTCGTCACGATTGGCCACAGTCATGCCACCCGGACACCCCCCAGGCTGCCAGCCCCAACACGGCCGAGGGGTTAGCAGGAATCGGGTGCCCGGGAGAGCACTCACCACCACCACCTGCCCCAGCCCACCAGTGAATGGTGGTGTGTGCATGTGTGTGTGATGTGTGATATGGGGTATGTTGGTATCTAGTGTGCAGTTAAAATGGAGGGGGAAGATGTTCTACGGATACTGTTGACGTGCCTCTCACCTACCAGGCTTTAATGTCTAACATGCGATAAAATTAGGGGGAGAGCGGCAGATCATCAGGGATACGGAGAGCGGCCCCCATCATGTGATGGTCCCACCCCCTGCTCCCCCATCAGCTCAGCCACACACACCCCCAGTGCCCTAGATGTGTGTGTGTAGATGTATCAATCCTGGCAGGAGGGGCGTAGAGGATGAGCAAGAGCACCCCCCATGTAGGGTGCCAGCTTCCTGACTGGCCCTAATCCCGGCCACAAAGAGAGGTAGCCTGTCCAGGCTAGGAACACGCCACGGCACGCCACAAGCACCACTGGGGTACTACATGAAGAGAAATGTTCAATGTAACTGCTTGATGTGACTTGTGACCAGTGACCCTTGTACTGTTTTGGGACACATGTAAGGTATATAATCAATGTTATCACTTCCTACAATGTGAGTCTTCACTTTATGGCAGGGTGATACCCACAGAGACAGTGAGTCTTCACTTTATGGCAGGGTGATAACATACCCACAGAAACAGATAAATGCCATGTGTTTCTTCCAAGACAGTGAGTCCTATAACTGGCCTGTGTGTTGCTTTGTGAATGCTCCTCTTGTACAAGATTAAACCCTTGTTTGGATTTTGAGCTGACTCCGATCTCCTTCCTCCAGATCTAAATTATTTTAACAAATTTCTTTACAGAGTGCTTCTTCAATGTCTAGTCACAGGCTGTCCAGTGGGTTGGGTTTAATCATTTTTTGGACATACTGAAGCTTATTTGCAAGAAAGTAGTTGTGGAAGTTTGGAAGTATCAGACCACCATAGGCTTTTGCTTTTTGGAGGGTTTTTAAAATGATGCGTGCTGGTTTGTTTTTCCAGAGGAATTTAATGGCGGCAGGGGCTAATGATTTAAACCAGATTGGTGAAGGTTGAGTTGGGATCATTGAGAAGAGGTAATTAAGATCGTCATTTTTATGGTGGTAACTCTTCCCATAAATGATATAGGCAATGAATTCCATCATAGGAGGTCATCCTCTATTGATTTAAGTAATGGAGTATAGTTTAATTGTGCTAGATCTGACAGCCTGGAGGAAAGATCTACGGCCAGATATCTAATGTTTCCTGATTCAGAGGACTGGATGGTGATGATTTCAAGTCACGGTTGATTGGGAGGATAATCAATTTTGTTTTCAATTTATTGAGTAATCTGATACGGATGAAAATGTATGAAGTGTAATAGTTTCAGAAAGAGCGCTTTGTGAGTTTTGGAGGAAAAGTAATACATTATCAGCATATAGAGGCTTATTTTGTGATGCAGTTTTGTTGTTTGAATACCTTTTGGTATTTTTGTTTGTATGAATTGCAGCTGCGAGTGGTTCAATAAAGATGGCAAATAGTGATGGAGAGAGTGGACAGCCTTGTCTGGTGCCTCTCTGGAGGGTTAAGCTTGGATAAGTTTGATCATTTGTCCTGACAGAGGCACTCGGTGAACTGTATACAATGTTGATCCAGGAGATGAAGTTTTCTCAGAATCCAAATTTTTGCATTGTAGCAAGTAGGGATGGGCGACATCACACTTTTAGAATTTGATACGATACTGATACTTTTTCTTGCATTTTCATTGATACCGATACCGTTAATTTCTATATGAACAAAAACATACACATTTTCACTTTTCTTATTTCTCAAAAAAAAGAAAAAAACAGTCTCATATTTTCTTATCTTGTTTTAATACTGTGAACCAGCAATTTTCAACTTCAGTAAATTCCCCTTTAAGGTGTGGAAATAATTTGGATTTCGGATAATTACTTAAACAAAATATTCAGTAAACATTACTAAAAACCAAGGCCTGTTTTAAGTAGGCTAATCAACAACTGGACAATACTGGATATAATTATCCCCTTCACCTGAAGTGTCTGTTAAAATTAGATTGTGATCGGAATATTTATAGACTTTATCACTCCACGGTCAAAGGTAACTGTCTGTACCTGGATACACTTGGCTTTTTTGCAGCCTCTCGTGCAGGGTCTTCTGCCGGACTGCAGCCTGTCTTTTTTCAAGCTCACTGTGGCTCTCAGGGTGTGTCGTCTTTAAATGTTTGAATAAATTACTTGTGTTGCTGCAGTGGGAAACTCTTTCAACACACAATTGGCACCTTGCCGTGAGTTTATCGACTGGTGAAAAATAAAACCACACCGCACTGCCTTTTTTTGTCTGCCTCCGGCTCCCGCATTCGTGCTGGGCTGGCTCTGGCTGTGTCGCTGTCGGCTGTGTCGCACGTTGACGCTCATTCGCTTGTCTCATGTCACGTGACATGGGCCAACTCAATACGTCGCCAGTACAGGGGTGTCCCGGCACATAGTAAATTAAGTAAGTAATCAAAACATACACCCCCAATTATTATGTTTTAGTTTATATCGATATTTTTTTAAGGAAATAAATGCCAAATGAGTAGTGTGTGAGTATCAATGTATCAATACCACAGGATCGATACGCCTATTCCTAATAGCAAGTAGGAATTTCCAGTTTACTCTATGGAATGCTTTTTCTGCATCTAGTGAAACCCCTGCTGCTCTAAGTTTATTGATTGCGCAGTAGTCTATTATATTTTCTATTGTTTAAGTGTTTCTGTCGATTGCCAGTTCTGTGTTGTTCCTGCCTTTATGTTATTTATGCTTCGAGCCAATTCCACACACATTCCAAGTGACAAGCCTGAGTGTATTCATCTTATTAACCATATCTATTTATCTAGTGTAACCTGTGTGTGTTCTCTGTGCGCAGATGTGCACATGCTGATGCCTATAGGGTGTGTGTGCACGTGTATGCGTGTGTGTGTGCGTGTATGTGACTGTACAGCCTGTATGTGACTGATTACAGAGATGTGCAGTGGCGGTGAAGTTAGTGACGGATTAGATGAGGGAGCGAGGGGATAATATGAGTACGGGTTTAATTTTGGTTTTATTGTATTCATTTATTGGGGATGATATATCTTCACGTAAAGCATGGAAATATGAGTGACAAGTATTGTTGCCCTTATTTTTTTTCTCTTATTGTATACGATGTGGAAATGTTTGAGCTAGATGTGCACCGCCATGTTTGGTTTGATTGCACAATCTCACACAGTCTCGTGATACTACCACATCTGTACTGTATTTATTTGTTTTTTGATGTAAAGAGGCAACAGACAGTTGTGTCTCTCATGATTTCTGTTTGGTCACAGATGAAAGTAAAGACTCAACTACTGTACTTTTCTGACATATTTTCAAGTACTTCATATTCGTAATTTTGTGCTAATATGATTCTGTCGAGCTCCACACAAACTGAAGTGTCACCACAATGGCAAATGGTACAAGGTTTCATTTACAGTACACACATGAAACTTGGCAGGGTGATCAGACCAAGAACTAGACAAAAATCAAGTGACCTACTGATTTGAACTCCTTCTAAAGACTTATACAGAACTTCATTTTGGTCTTTAACACAAAACTTGGATTTTCTATGTATAACAAGTGATATTGTGTCAAACACCTTGGTGTCATCCAATGCAATTTAAGTATGAAGCACATTTAACAAAACAAAAAAACAAAAAAAACAGCAGTTGACCATATTGCTGTACATAGTAATTATATGATATGCAAGCCTACTAGGACTAGGTGTTAAATATCCCTTGATAATAAACACTGTGCTACACAATACAGATGTCCTCTTAGGTGATCTGTCTCCAGTGCGACACACCATCATTCCAAAACACAACATAAAAGATAAAACATGCGAGTAGACAATGACAGCTCACCCAGAAAACACTCCTCCCTGTTTATGGCCACTCTCCCCCCCCCTGCTCAAAAGTGCTTCAGTTACACCTATACTAATGAAATCTGGCCTGGACCCAAACTTCACTATCGACCTATCTCAAACCCCCCCCCATCTCAAAAATGATTGAACGCAGAGTAGCCAGCCAACTCCAAGATTATATATCACAAAATAACCTCTTTGTTAGTTATGGAGGTCTACTTACATATATTAACTTGTTTTCATGTTTAAAAACCTACTAGTCCTACTACATTCAGTGTATGGATATACTGTATATCTTTGCCTTACCTGCTAATTGACACGTCTGACTCGTCGTGTCTCACAAATACCAACAGCAGAACACGTAATAGACGCAAGTACGAAGTCCTGCAGCACAATACAATTAATAATAGACCACAACCAAAACAGAACTATACAAAATATATACAAAATTGCTTTAACTTGATGTATGTTCATAACTTCTATGTGACTGTGTTATTAAGATGGCATCACCCACCAAAATCCTGAAAATGCAGAGACACCACGACAGGCTATGCCAACAATTGGAGTTACTTGCAGTAAGTACAACACAAAAACTTCTCAATAGAAAATGTGTTTTCCTTGCAGTAGCTTATGTCAACACTTACTTGCTGAGTATCAATAAACTATCAACACACTATTGACCAAAAGTACTACCGCCATTACGCCCCCAGTAACAGAGGTAGCGTAACATGCAGCCCCACACACGTAATACACACATATCTACCTGCAATTAACACACAATTGCTACAGACCCACACAGGTGAAAAACTCAGCTACAACCTTCTAAAAAAAACCTTGTTCTGTTCACCACACACACATTGAACACCAGTAAGTCAAACCAGCAGAAGCGGCACACACTGTAACAGTGTCAGCGTTAAAACATGCACCGACTTCTGTAAACAGAAAAAAAAAAACATTTTTGCAAACAGCACTGACTCCAACCTTACCCCTTCACATCACTTTACAACCAAACACACAATAAAACCACACCTGACTTTCACCAAATACAATCAAAATTGTTAACTTACCTATCCTATTTGTTACAGTATAATTTGTCCACAGACACAAAACCGCTTGTAAAGCACAACTACACTTCCCAGCATGCTTTAGGGACGATATACAGAGTGACGTTACGTGATACACATTAATGTTCCTTTGACACGCTAATAGAACGGTTTGAACGGCGGCGACTAAATCTATTGATTTAGAAGATAACAACAAGCTGTCAATCACGACAATCAACCAATGTTAACCACGACTATGGCCGTGTAAACCAGCAGCCGCTGCAGTCAGTGTCAGTGACACGTCTTTACGCTCCACAGCGCAGCACGCACACATTGATTTGTGCAGATTTTATTTCCCATTCTAAACAACATGTTTTCATCGCATCAACATTAACATATAAATGACTTTCATCAATTTAATTATGTACAAAAACCATACTGTGAATACATACTTATTTTGTTATATTTTAATTTATTCCCAGTTTATTATTATCATAATTATATATATTATACATATTATAATAGTTCATATTAGAGAATGTTTGTTATGAACCAACAACACCAGAACAAATACCTTGTATGGGTAAAATCGTACTTGCCAATTAAGTTTTTTCAGATTCTGATTCTGATACTAATTATAATACTACCTAAAACATCTATATTGGCACAGATGGTGCCAAACAATGCCATCCTTTACCAAACTAAGCAACACCTACAAACCACTGTACTACCACTCTCTTTCACTTAAGCAACAACAGACATTGTACAGCTGATGTCTAGATATTACACATGACTTCCTTGAGTTATACAGCTCACAATACAAATCTTTTGAAGGTGACAGTAACTTCAACATCCTACATTTTATTAGGCAAAAAACATTTGTGATAAGTTCCATCTGAATTAACTTTTACGCAGGATATTACCTTCATTCTTATACCAACACAATTCACCTACACTTGTAATTACTGCTGATACATACCAAAACATACAATTTGAGCATGTCATTTCACACAGGCACACTAAAAAAGAAACACACATGCCCAGGTAATATGCTTTGCAAACACATACCAAAAACATCTAGTAGCTAAATACATGACTCTCTTTAGCTACCAGAGATCATATTTACATTACATGTATTTTGGACAAGTAAAAACTACACCTTCTTTCAAGACACATCTATCACCCTCACAAAAAACACATAGAAATTCGATCAACACACATTCACACTACAACAATAAATGTCCTTGATGGAAAAACACAGCCAATACAACATCTCTTATGTGGCCAATTCTCTATAAACTACAATGTCAGTTGCAACTATATGATGACGTGACTATTATGAAAACCATATACTCCTAAGACAACAAAACTCTAACTTTTCCTTTCCTTATTAACAACATTTCACCTGTATTGACACTTATAAACACCTCTAACTTTGCGAAGGGACACTGCTGAAAATTACTAGGACTGAAAATAACTAGTTATTATTATTATTATTATCATCATTATTATTATTATTATAACAGACTCACACTGCCTCAAATGCAAAGGAGAACAGGTGAGTCTTTAAAAGAGATTTTTTCAGCAAAAGCCTGATCCCCTCTGAGCTTCAGCTGCCATTTCACGTGAGTGGCAAGATCTGCAATGACAAGAGAGTTAGTGAAGGCAGATCAACACAAAAATAAACAAAAAACAGTCCCTAAGCAGGTGACCCCGTGACATCACGAGTGTCATGACCTACACCTATACTCACATATTCATAGTACGAAAATAATGAAAAACAATAATATAAAAACAATCTCAGAGAATGTTGGGGTCTTGTTACTGCAGCCTCAATATATTTTTCATTCTAAATAGATTTTGTTTAGTGTCATTGTTATGTCCCTGGCTTTGGTTTAGGAGATGAAGGGACAATGAAAACAACAATAATACACCGGGGGGAGAAAAGAAAGGCAACATGTGCAGTTAAGACATCAAAACACATGTGTTTATTTATTTAAGTTCAAAGAAGTTCAGAGTTAAAGTGCTGGGGCCTCATGTATAAACCATCTGTACGCACAAAAGCACAGCATGTATATAAATGTACCTGGCATGGAACTTTGCGGATCGCAAACCCTTGGCAGGTGGACACACTGCAATATTAAGCTCTGAAACTTATCATAGTGTTTCAAAATAATATTATTAATGTTTCTACAGTGACAAACATGAATTATTGTTATTATTGACACCGGCACACCTGAGACTTCAGCACACCTGAGACTTCAATACACCTGAGACACCGGCACACTGGTATCTTCTCCTCTTCCTCTCTCCCCAACTTCCACAACACAATCAGCAACAGTCATGAATCCTTACATGGAGTAACTCAGTGAGCTCTGTCTGTTTATTCTGTGCGTAACACATGTGTTACTGGATGATGACGGCTGACACTGACACATTTATAGATTGTTGAAATGATCTGCAAATTCAGTTCACATGAATAAGTCGTGACTAAACTTACATGTTGCACCAGAAAAACAACATGCACAGGATCAACTATCAATGCATAGCCAGTTTGTTTATCACTAATTCCAACAACCAAAATACGTGATTTATAAAAGCTTGATGCGCTGATTGCACACTTTCTTTTTATTTTATTTTCCCTCTTCTTTTGCATTTGCATTTATAATCTTGAACAACAAGATTTTAAAAGTTATTTGTTGACTTCCACAAGGCTCAGTGGTTGGGCCAATAATTTTTACCTTATATATGCTTCATCTAGGGAACATTATTAGAAAGCACAACATACACTTTCATTGTTATGCAAATGACACATAACTTTATCTATCAATGAGGCCGGATAAAATAAATCAGGTTGTTCAACTTCAGGAATGTCTCAGAGACATTAAGTCCTGAATGACCTGTAACTTTCTACTTTTAAACTCAGAATAAACTGGTCAAGTACAATAAAAGGTCATTCTACTTGGCCCTAAAC
This sequence comes from Solea senegalensis, assembly GCF_019176455.1. Lineage (NCBI taxonomy): Eukaryota > Metazoa > Chordata > Actinopteri > Pleuronectiformes > Soleidae > Solea > Solea senegalensis. The sequence continues at coordinate 19,326 of NW_025320787.1, forward strand.
ACCCTGGAGAAAAAACTTTCTGATCACAGTGTAACTTTAGATCACATCACCATGGTTCCACTGTGAGGAACCTTGGAGTTATTTTTGACCAGAAAATGTCATTTGATTTACACATAAAACTCTTTGACAAGAGTCTCAGGTTGAAACATGGGTATCGGTGGTAGACAAGTCTGGCTTACCCAGGAGATTTAAGGTGTAGATTTACCAGCATGGCGTCCTACCTCTGGTACTGTACAGACTGGCAGGAAGTGGAAAGCCAAGGAAAGCCTGGAGGCAGCCAACTCTCGATTGAGACACAGAACTCTCGTGGGCTCAGTGACTACGGGGCAAGCAGGATTTGGTGCTAATTTCTGTGCTCTCTGTGCTCTGAGATAGGGTTACTTGAGCACATCCTCGGCAGCAGCTGCTCAAAAGCACTGGGGGAGGGTCGCTAACGCTAGCAGCATGACCAGGTGCTTGAGGCAGCTGCTGAAGCCATCCTCAAAGCCGTAGCTCACCACAACACCAACAGGCAACATGCAAGAGGAACATCACCTTTGTCTGGGCTTCAGAGCAGCGTCAGTCACATCCCATTCAGCAGCCGGCCTTCTCACCGCAGCATTGGACTGGGAGCTGAGAGTAGTAGTAGTGGTTAGTTATCCTTAATTCACTGGAAGAAATCTACAAGTCTATTTGCTACTGATTCAATATCTTTAAGTTCATTTGTGTTTGATCATTTCTTTTCTTTCCCCATCAGGTGCTGTTTTGTATTCTTTTCAGGCTTCAGTAAAATAATGTAACTCTTTGGAGCAAACAGGCAGAACAATAAGCCAAAGCTGGAGGCCAAGATGGCAAATGACTCAACTGCATCTGCATAATTTCCTGGGGAGCTGATATAAGCAGGGATGAATGCTAGCCACACAGCACAGAAGATCAGCATGCTGAATGTGATGAACTTGGCCTCGTTGAAGTTTCCTGGCAACTTTCGAGCCAGAAAAGCCAATACAAAGCACAGACAGGCCTGTAATCCAATATATCCAAGAACACACCAGAAAGCCAGGCTAGAGCCCACACTACACTCCAGTATGATCTTTGAATGTTCATATTGTGTATTTCTGGATGGAAATGGGGGAGAATCAATGAGCCAGGCAGCACAGATAACCACCTGAACCAGAGTACAGCTGGAGATAATGGTCCTCTGCTGCTTAGGCCCCAGCCACTTCATGATGTTGTGCCCTGGCCTGGTGGCAGTGAATGCAGCCAGTACCACCAGGGTCTTCCCCAGGATGCAGGAAATACACAGTGAAAATGTGATGCTAAAGGCTGTGTGGCGCAGCATGCAGGACCAATATGTTGGCTTTCCAATGAAAAACAGAGAACAGAGGAAACATAGTGTAAGTGCAAATAGTATGAAGAAACTGAGCTCAGAGTTATTCACACGGACGATGGCTGTGTGTCTGTAACAGAAGAAGACTCCACAGACAGCCAGAGTGAAGCAGGCGCCGACCACAGACATCACTGTCAGGGCTATTCCTAATGAATCGAAGGTCAAGTACTCCACTTTCTTGGAGATGCAGGCTGTTCTGTCGTTGTTTGACCAGAAGTCCTCAGGACAAATTGTGCAATCTACTGAGTCTAAAGGGAAGAGTGTATAAATAACGTTCAGTATTGCATTACTTCTGTGCTACAATTGTAAGAATGGATTTGCTTTGACTTTTTATTGTTCAGCTCAAACTCACTTGTCTGATTGCTAATTTTGCCGCTGTCACATGGTACACAGTCAAAGCAGCAGATAGGCTCCCCACGACGGACAGCCTTCCGGGAGCCTGGAAGACAACTGGCACTGCACACAGACACTGGCACCTAGAGTGGAAAGACCATGTTTTTTATGTAATTACTATGAAATTACTATTTACTCAGAACAAAAATATAAAAG